>NC_038252.2:34726684-34757237 GCF_000004515.6 Glycine max
ATTAATTTGAAAAGATAACTTAAATAATCTACAAAGAAATATAATTTATTCTTGTGCCAAATATTAAAATAAGAAACATTTTATTTTTTTAGTTTAACGTATAAAATTGCTTAAATTAATTAAAATTTTATTATAAGTAAATATTAATATTTTAAAAAAATTATTAGTTTACAATAAAGGTAATTAAATTTGGCTTAATAATTAGTCTTCAAATTTTAACCATTTAAATCAATTCTTTCGTTACACCTGTGTTAAATAAACAACAAAAAAAGTCTTGCATTATTAAATTCAAGTCTTCTATTACATGCAATTTGAACCTATAACTAATTTTAAATGATCAAATTTTTATTATTCAAAATAAATGAAAAGAAAAAAAATTGTCTTCTAGACAAACCGCAGACAACTCCACCAAATTCATATCAAGGTCCCCACTTTTTCAACTTGAACCATAGGCCACTCCATCAAATCTATGCCAAAGTTTCTTATCATTGACAACAAATGTTGAGAGTTAAGTCAAGCATGAAAAAAATAGGGTAAAATATATCATTTCTATCCCTATAAAATTTTGATGTGCTACTTTTTTTTTATCCTGAGTTAAGTTTGGATGATTGATAATTATCATGTATTCTTAGATTTTGGTGTCATTTTAGGATATTTATGTGATATATGTCTTTTATGCTTTTTTATTGTCATGAACTAATCTTCTCTTTTGTTGGAGTTGAATATAATTGGTTCATTTTTCATGTAATGACTATTTTTTTATTGAATAAAGCATTCTAATTGTTTCTCTTCTATGTTTAATATGTGTTTTTGGCTTAATCACCTGTTTGTATGATTTTTTTTATTCAATTGTAATTAAAAAATTTCTTTGAACTACGAATTGCAAAAAACACCTAATAATTTTTATGTCTAGGAATAAGATAAAAAGAATTGAGCATCAACAAACACTTTATCTTAATGAAAACCATTTAGTTATATTAATTTAAGGGATTGATAGTGTAATCAAGGATTAGGTCTCTTCACTAGGAATTAAAGTGAAGATAATATGATGGGTTTATGATAATATAACATTTATTAAATATGAATGTGTAGTTATTAGGTGATAGAAACTTCAATGAAATTAAACCCCAACAATTTTTTCATTGATTTAACCCCAACAATTACATGGGGTGCTTGTTAAAATTCCCAAACAATTTTTTTCCTTAATTTTTTCTTTTATTTTCTTCTTTAGTTTTCTTATTTTTATTTCTTCCTTTAATTTCTTTATCTTTATGCATATTGTTATTTAAATCAAATTAGCTAATGTTAATGAATTTCAAATATTCATAGTATAGAAATTATACTTTTTATTACCCAATTATTGCCTAAGTCCTGTTAATGAGTATTATAGAAAAAATGCATCAATACTCCTCAGGAAATGGGAATGTGGAATGTATCAGAGTAAGGAAAAGCGAGAGAAGGAAGATGTGGAAGGGTTTAGAAACTGCAGAATCCTATGCAAGCTCCAACTTTCTACACTAATTAAATTCATTCAGGCAAATTCTAAGTTACATGTTGTGTAAAACAATCTTCTTGAGTGTGTCATTCCAGATATTTTAATGCTAATCATTGTTAGTGCACAGATAGTAGAAGACAATAATGCGTCATAAATACAAAACATAATTTGATACTAAGTCTGAAGCTCGTCTAGTTCTCTTAACATTAAGAACATTTATTACCAATGAAAGCAAAACAAACAGACACCCCATATGAACATGTACATAGTATGGTAAACCTTTTCACATTTTTAATGTCTAGAATAACACGTTGTAATGTCTCTCACTCCTAACAGTTAACATGTAAACTCACAATTTCCCAAGTAACCTTCTTACCTTCAAAACTATTATCACATAAATCAGATCTCTCAAGTGGTCAAGATAATGAAAATAAGCACGCCTCCAAGTTCTGTTGAAGAAAACAACACTGCAAAAACCCCAAAATCCTGCTGCAAATCCAACTCCCATACCAATATAAAACTCTGATGTTCCAAAGAAATTACCATCACCGTGTCCAACAGAAGCTCTCTCTGTCAACTCTTCCTTGTCTGTGCAATTTTTTGTTACAGGAGGACCACAAAGCTCAGGATTTCCAGTGTAGCTAAGTTCTTCAAAGCTCTGAAGTTGGGTGCTCGTGGGAATTCTGCCTGATAAGTTGTTGTATGATAGATTCAGGACACTGAGGAAGGACAAATCAGATAAGCTTTGAGGGATTTGACCTGAAATGTTGTTTAGTGAGAGATCAAGGGATTCTAACAATTTCATTTTTCCCATGTCATTTGGTATCCCTCCAGACAGATGATTTCTAGACAAGTTCAAAAACCGCAAAGCAGATAGCTTGGAAATTTCAGATGGAATTGCTCCAGACAGCTTATTACTTGAAAGATCAATCATTCTCACCAATATCAGATTGTCTCTGTACTCTAACTCATCTCCTTTGGGAACTAAGACAAGAGTTTCCTTGTAGTGGTTATAACTGAAGTCAGAGCCATATGAATAACTTAAAGGGTTGGCAAAGAAGTCATCTTCACCAGCCATTGTCTTCATGTCATCCAAACAATTTGGAATGGATCCTGACAGGCTGTTATTGCCAAGATCCAGCACTATAAGGGAAGAAAGTTGACAAATCTTTTGAGTAATGCTGCCATTGAAATTGTTGGATCTTAGACGAAGAACCATTAGATATTGCATTTCCCACATCCAATCTGGTATTGCGTCAGAAAGTTGGTTATTGCCCATGTCAATGAATTTCATTGTAGAGCAATTTTGCAGTGTTGAAGGAATATATCCAGAGAAGCGGTTGTCGTCTAACAACAAAGACTCAAGTTGAGATAGATACCCCATGGAGTTTGGAATAAAACTTCGTACACCATTGCCCAGAGGCTCTTCGCTATGCGATGCTTGCCAATGCACCCAACAGTGACCAAGATCACCAGATAAGACATTATTTGAAAAATCAAGCACACTCAAATTATTAGTAGCATTTTCCTTTCCACATAAAAAGGGAGAAATTGTTCCGGAAATTGAGTTATTGGCAACATTCAGCACTTCAACATTTGAAGACCCAAGTTCAAATGCACCAATGCTTGCCAATGCACCCAACAGTGACAAGATCACCAGATAAGACATTATTTGAAAAATCAAGCACACTTAACTTATTAGTAGCATTTTCCTTTCCACATAAAAAGGGAGAAATTGTTCCGGAAATTGAGTTATTGGCAACATTCAGCACTTCAACATTTGAAGACACACTTGGCAATGTACCCTTGAACAAATTAGAACTCAAATTTATGAGGCTGGAATTGAGAAAGATGTTAGATAGGTCTCCACTTAACAGATTGTTGGACAGATCCAGGAATTCAGTTTGCAAAGTCCAATTCCAAAACCAACTTGGAACCAAGTCTGCAATACCTGCCTTAGACATTGTCAAAACCTTCACAGAACTTTGCCTTTTTAGCCATTCTGGAAACTTAGGACCTATTCCAAAGGAGCTCAGTAAAACATATTCAAGCTGAAAAGGAGGAACCCATCCAGAGTTGACACTGAGGAACAAGTTTGTCCAAGACAAACGTAGTTCCTTTAATTTCAAAAGTTTTACAAAATTTGACTCTTTTATAGATCCTTCTAACAAATTAGATGAAAGGTCTAACATTACTAAATTTGAGAGAGTTCCAAGAGTTACAGGCATATCACCAGTCAAAGAATTAGTTCCAAGATTTAATACCTGCAGGTTTCTGAGGAGCTCAAAACTCTTAGGAATGGTTCCATTCAGTCGGTTGTGAGCCAGGTTTAAAGTTCTCAAGAATGACAAGTTTGCAAATGGTGAGGGAATTGGACAAGTAAAGGTATTATTACTGAGATTTAGAACTTCAAGATGCTTAAGCTGGCCTAATGAATCTGGAAGTGGCCCACTGAGCTGGTTGTTCTGCAGGTCTAGATTTTTTATGTTCTGAAGGCTTGATATTATTTGTGGAATTTGTCCCTGTAAAAGGTTACTGTGTAAATCAAGTTGGACAAGAGTTGTGCTGAGATTAAATAGCCATGAAGGGATTTGCTGATTGAGATTGTTAATTGAAAGATCAAGGACTTGGAGATGTGTGAAGTTGGTTTTTCCTTTTGGTGGTCCTAAGTTATCAATTTGACAGCTCTCCAAGTGTAGTTCTGAAAGAGATGGAAGTCCACTCAGTACTTGAAGCCAGTTACCTTTTTTATGAAGGTCTGAACCACTCAAATCAAGGTACTCTAAGGAAGATAGCCTTGATATCCAATTAAGGTTATCTATCTGAAGAGCATAATTGTATCCCAGATTAAGGTGCTGCAGGTTTGAGAGGTTTCCTAGTTGATGAGGGATTAATCCCATGAACCCACTTAAGCTAAGGTCCAAGTATCTCAGACTCTCCAATGAGCCTAGGAAGCTTGGTATTGGAGTAAGAACAAAATAATTTGAACTCAAGTCCAAACGATTCAAATATTTTAGTTCAAGCAAAGAAGGACTAATCTCTCCACTCAACTCCCTATAGGGAGAGCCCGCAGGTGTGTAGAGATTGATTTCCATGACTTTACCTGTGTTGTTGCAGTGAACCCCTGGCCATGTACAGCAATCCGATTTGTCAGACCACGATGAAAGCCTGTTTGAAGGGTCTGCTAGTCCATGCTTGAAAGCTGAGGAGTGCATTCCTTTCCTTCACACTGCAAGTCATATTGAGCCTTGCTGCCTTGCTTGCACTGAAGTGGAGAGTTGTTGCAGTGGACAATATCAAGAGAAGAACATGAGTTGCATATAGCACTGCCAGGAGACAATTAGGATTAAAAGTGTCTAACCACACCACCATTATTTTGCTCTAGTTTATTTAATTTTGATTTAATTACCCTTTTAGTCCTTATAGTTGTGATAATTTTTTTTAGTCCCTATAGTTTAAGACATTCATTTTGATTCTTATATTTACAATTTTTTTTATCTTTTGATCCTCGCGGGGAAGATTCAACTCACACATAAACATGAACAAAATTAATAAAAATAGGGAAGCAAGCTCAGGTACAAATGAAGTGTAATGGAGGTATGAGACAAAGCCACTACACATTCCATTATTCTTGAGTCTGCCACCGACCTCTGCAAGCTTAGCATTTGCCAATTGCCATGATGTAATCTCCATCTTGACAGTCTCTCATCAAGTTGGAGTGGTATCACAGCATTGAACTAAGTTGATCGTTCCAATGGGATGATGGTTTTGATTGCTGCAGATAAAGTGTGTGATTGTGAGTTTCTGGTCCCATGAGTTAAACTATAAGGATTAAAAAAAATATTGTCGTAACTTTAAGGGCCAAAAGGATAATTAAACCTTTTATTTTTTTTATTATTTTTTTTAACAACGGGTTATATATATGTAGCAGTTTATTCTAAACAATGGACTACGTGTGAAATCTTTGAATTCTATGTAAGAAATGTTATTTCAAACTTCTCATCAGTCTTCATGTCAATGATGACATGCTCCATTTGAATTCTATGTCTAATTAAGCTCTCGGTCTTCCGTTTTTGCAACTTTATTTCGTAGAAAGAAGCCAAATTTGAAGATACAACATTTGATACTATAACTGTTTGGTGTTTTGAAAATCTCACTCACATATTTCCAAATGTTACAAAAGAATTTGATTCAGTGGTTTTTACGAATTCCTTCCTAGCCTTTTTTACCAAGTCAGGGAATTTGCATTGTTGTGCATGATGGCTGCCACAAGGACCCTTGTACCAACCCATTAGTGCAAGTGGTTTTTTCTTATGAGAATTGAGAAACAAATTATATATGTGTTTTATTAAGGGAATTCTATTATTTTTAATTTTGAACTTGTAATGTTTTTTTGTTTCCCTCACAGAACAAGTGATGAAACTCTTGATGATCGACGCCATACGTACGCCTACTTTGATGCTCTTTTTTCACACCACTTTTATCTTAATGGTATCTCAAGTTGACAATCATAAATTAAAATAGCTAACTATAGTTGATTAGTAGAGACAAACAGCTCAAAGATAAAGATCTTTAATCCATCATTTTTTTTTTCCTTTTCTTTTCTATGAACTGTCATTTCTTATCTCTACATGGAATGTCTAGAAGTTGAAAATTACTTGAGCTTTCTTTACCTACTGCTTTCCATTTTGGCGAACTGCTTTTCTTTCTCATAATGAACTTTCCACTTCCAATGATGGTTGAACATTAATAATTCTTCATCTATTTTGTCTAAAAATTTCCACTCACTTTTGGTGAGTGGTGTGAATGTCATGCAGACAAATGATGTCCAAGCTCCACTTTTTCCATTCATTACAAGTTGTAAGCAGAATGTAGAATGTACGTATAATAAAATAATGAGAATGGCAACTGCTAGTACTACTTAATTAGAACAAAAGTATCAAAATTAAAACGAAAATAACTTTGATGCTGTTAATATATGAGTTTAATTTTGATAGATAGTGTAAAAATTTAAATTGTTAATTAATTAGAAATCACCAAATGATTTGTAAAACAATTAGTAAAAAAGTTATAGGAAATATATATAATTAATTAATTGCAAATGAAAGTGTATTTAAATTAAATTCTTAATTAACATATCCTTATTGTGATATTTTGTATATTTTTTATTTAATTGAGACAGTGGAATGAGACCGCACTATAATTTTCATCACGGGTGTGGTTGTCTAATATAATAGGGATGGTTGGTGAGGAATTTTGGAATGTTAGTTGGTTTTAGACTATATATCCTCTTGTTCAGTTTTCACATTCTCATTAGAGTTAAGTTGCTTTTGGGGAAGAACTAATGTCTTGAAATTCCCTCTTCACCAGAAGCAGTTTTATTGTGTCTTTATCGAAGTCATCTTCTCCAGAGACTTGCCTTTAACTTTGAAGATAGGAAATAGATCAGTCAAACATTGTTTCAGTTTATTTGGATTTTTTTTGAAGGACATGTGATATACAAAGACTTGTTACAACTCACAACCTTTGGAATTTCTCTATGCCTGGTTAACCCACAATTTCTGGCGCCTGTTGCGGTTAGGAACATAGGCTAGCAAAAACACTAATCATTTCAAGAGAAATGTTAACACACTTTTCTAATATATTATTTTTTATATTAAAATTTATTTAAATAAAAAATTCAGCTGATCTCATATTTTATTTAGCAAATTTTTCTCATATATTAAGTCTTAGGTTTTTAAAATTATAAAGCTAAAACAAAAATGTTTTACTAAATGTATTTTAAAGTAAATTTTACACACAAAAATATTATGATTTTATAAAAATTGTTTGGTCAAGGGAGACATATTGAGCCCTCCTAACTATAAGCTACCCTGAGGGTTTCTATCTTTCTTTTTCCCTCATAACTTGCGCAAGTTGTTCAAGGCCTCGGTAAGGAGTCGTTCTCGCTCATTTCTTCCAGCCATTACTTCCTATGTCACGCAAGCAATAAAACTTTGAAAAGAGAAAAACAAACAAAAAAAACAAAAAAAAATATACCAACACAATAGAGTACACTTCTAATCAAACAAAAAAAAACACAACGCATCAGAGTACACAAGGAAACACAGAAAGCTCATAACACACATGGCCGAAAGGTTCGACCTGCTCTGATACCACTAAATGTGACACCCTCTACCCTCACAAATAACAAATACAAGGAAATAAAATCATGCGGAATTTTTTTTTTCATTTTAAACATATTGACTTTAAATTGATTTCAAAAGATAAAGGGTTCACATTCACTTAATGAAAACATAGTAGAAATTGTTCAAATAAAAACAACAAAGTTATTCCGGCTCAAAACAAGACCGTCCATACTGAATGAATAAATAAAAAAAAAAACTAAAAACAGAAAACATAACTCAACGATATTGTTTACGGAAAATATAGCATGCGAAGTAATTCCTATGCCCCAATGTCACACTTATCAGAGCATGTCTCTATCACAAATTAAGTCTCTCCGGCTCTAACATGGAATTCACATATGATGGCTCACCTGAACAAATGGCACACACCGAGAGTGAGTTATCACATTCGTATATAATAAAATATTAGAGCATGTGAAACATATAATACTTAAAACTGAATTTATATAAATAACATTACTGCATAAAATCGGACACTTTATTCACACCCATTCCAATTTACACACTCCATAAAATAACATCAACCACAATTGTTAACTCAATGAAATTCAAACACAAGCGTTATGCAACAATTATACTAAGACTCTAGCCTATATGCAATGTGGTACCATTTTTCAGTGAAAAACCTCGTCGGGCGCCTAGGAGTACATGACAGGACATGCCTCACAATGGGTAAGTCAGGTCACTCTCACTAAGTGAAATCATAGGGAGACCAGTTAGGGTCACGCTGTTTTGCAAGAATGTTCCAATCATGTGGGATCGGCACAGGCTTACAGGAGCACTCAAACCGAATGACCCCCAAGGCCTACACTCCGAAGAGTCCGTCAGGGCCTCTCCCTCCTGATTCAGGTCCAACCCAAAAAATACATTTGAACACACAGACTCTACCTATGAATTATGCAATGCACACAACTACTCAATGGTTTTCAAAATCTCGATTGTATATATTTTAACTTAGTGCGCCTCAAGTGATTAACTTGTCGGGTTTCCACAGTGGATCCCATCACAACTCATCGCGCATTAACTCGTCGCCCTTAAAGGGTCTTACAGTTGTGTGATTACATAATTCATGGCTCACAACTCAAAACATACAACATCTCAAGAGTCATGTAATTCACAATCCATTACGTATCAATTGATTATCACTTACACATCATCTCAATCACATTTTCATAATAAAATAATTTATTGCATCTCATGCACCCTACACATATGATTCAATAGTAACATTTACTTGACATCACAAAATATAAATTAAACCAAAATGTATTAATTCAACAACATAAATAAAAAAGACTTCTATAACAATTAATCTATAAAGTCACAACAATAATCACTATGAAACAATAATATCTATAACCTTATTTTTATTTATTTATTTATTATTATTATTACACATCACAGTAAAAGTGTTTCCTTGGAATACACTAAGACAAAAATAAATAGAGTACTAAACCATTTTATTTTATACTTTCAAATGTTTCCTAATGCTCAAATATATTAATTCAACAAAATAAAAATAATTATTATTAAACAATAATTTTACACAATATTTAATTTATTATTATACAGCTGTAACATATACAACTAAAAAGAAATAAACTAATAATTTCACAACACTATTTAATTTATTTCTAAAAAGCAATAAACAATAGTTTCACAACAGTATTTAGTTTATAATATTAAACATATCAATTTGCATAAAAAATAGCTTTCTTACGTATGTATTTGATAGTTACAATAAGTATTTTTTTTTCTAACAAAAACTTACTTTATTATTAATTGTATTTGCTAAACACATATTAAAACATGTAACTAACAAGAAAAAAAAATACGTACCTGCCACTTCCAAAATAAAAACAAAAGACGTGGTTATAAAATCTGTCATATATATGTACCAAAACCAACGTGCTAGTGGATTGCAAACAAATATATATATCAACAAGTGCAGTACAAGCGCCAATTAACAACAATCATACGCGTTAATGTTTAGTAATATATGTATCCACAAAAAAAAATCTGATTTCATTATATGATTAGATATAATTCAAAATCAGTCATATAGGCATCCGGCAAATGTTGGTAAACAATTCATATAATGTGCCTACATATATGATCATTATTATGTAATTTAAATTGAAATCAAAACATTGAAACAAGAAAATAATTCATACGAAATCAAGACTTGCAATATATGTAAATAAATAAAATTTGTAAAAAGTGAAATTCAGTTACATGACAAGCATAAATTTGGAAAAATCAGTTAAGAAACAACCCAAAATACCCAAAAATTGATCCTCTAGGGATCCCTATACATGTTCATTCTAATCCCCAAGCGTGAATAACTCATCATCCTTTACGTAGTCCCTCAATCATTCTCTGTTAACAATTGTGGCGTTTTTGGTGCTCTCTAGAGCTCCTCCTCCGATTGTCCTGTTAGGGTTCTTGTGCGTCAGAAGAAGAAAAAGGGACAAAAGTGTTTTGTAAAAGCTGCTCTAGGTTATGACCTAATTATATATTTTTTTACTTATTTATTTATTTATTAACTTATTACTGTATTATTTATTTATTAACAGTTACGGCTGTTGCACAAAACCTTTTGGAGATTTATTTTTTGTTTTTAATACTAACCTAGAGTCTACAGATCAAAGTTAATTAATTGCTGAAAATTATGTTCATTCTCATTCTTGGCGCTGTTAGTCCAGTGTGAAAACGGACAAATTCAGTTTCATGTTATATATGGCTCTGTATATGAAAAGGAAATTAAAGAAAAAGTAGAATTTGATTATGGCTAATTTCACCCATTATATTTATTACAAGAAAACCTTTAGATAAAAATTATTTTTTGGTACTTTTAGCTTGGTCGTAAACATTAACATTACATCACGCACACAAACATAAAAGGCAAACCAAATTATTTTACATCCCTAAATTTTATGAGGAAGGATGCTATAAATATTAACAATACATCTCACACACACAAAGACAACTAAAATTATATCACTAAATTGAGGTGGGGATAGTTTTGAAAAAAAAAAATAGTAGGTGTGGTTGTGTAGGTGTGTTTTTATGTTTTTCAATTCAGGATATTAAATTTACAAATAATTTTATGCTTTTCAATTATATTTTAACAATAATTAAGAAATAAATCTAAATCATTCTACATTTGTTTATAGGTACTTGGCATACTGGAGATGCTATATATATGGGAATCTAAATTTTGCTTAACACAAATGTGGTATATGCAAGGAAAAATCAAATTGAAAATTTTTTAACCACCACTTCAAATTTTAAAAGATTCGTTTCAATATAAGGATATGAAGACAAAATTGTTTTTACAGAACATTCCCTCCATGATGTTTTCCTTTCCTTTAGGTGAAAAAAATAGACATTTCCAAAAATAATGGAAGTGAACCTTATATAATGCTGTTTATATAGAGAAGTCTTTCAAAATACAATTTAAAGTACTATTACTGCAAACTAATCAAGTCTCTCAAATTTTGCGTCGTCTTGTGGCAGAACACATTGTCTCTCAAATTTGAGCAACTGATCAAGTCCTACTTTTGAAGCCTCCATACCTGGCCATACATAGTTGGAGTCCACACACCATAAATTTCAACAATAATTTGGCAACTTGGCATTTAAGAGGAGGGTAATTCTGCAAATGGTCTTTCATTCAGGATACAATAGATTGTAGTTTTCAATGATTCACGTGAAATGTTCACAATGCAATGTTTTCAATGTTTTATAGGTCTTAAATACCAATAGCAGACAAGATCATGCTTATGCTTTTTTGCTATCGTGCTCCTGTTCCTTGCCACTGGTCTTGATGAAGCCAAGCATTGTCTCTTTGCCTTTTAAGTTGTACATAGTTGCAAAACGGGTACATGTGAAAGAATAATGCTTATTAATGGCAAGGTTGATTTTAAAGTGGGCATGCAAGAATGCATTCATTATCTCAAGTAAATAAATTCAAGCGAATATGTGATTTGGATTAGAGAATAGTATTATCCAGTGCACACTAAATTGGAGAGATTCCCAACATGTGGTTTCAAAACTAAAAGTACTTACCAACTATTTGAATTTTAATCTACGTGATCTAGCTAATGTTTTCTATCAGAGAAATTACAACTAGTTGATCTTAAGTACAAAACTATACTAAATATGCAAATCTTTACATCTAAAAACAGAATTTAAAATAAGGCTCTCAAATTTGAAGAAAAAAACGAAGATAGCAATGACTACAAATTGATCAATCTGCCAATACAATGATAAAACATCGGTTTATTCTAAGCAACACTAAAAAGTGATACTACATGAGCAAAAAGATTGAAATTATTGACCATGCAGTATGAATGTACAGCATTATTTATTTAATTTTTCTACTACAATTTTATTTTATATTAATACACTATATCATTATGACATCAACCCCAGCATGAGTGGCCCAGTGGACAAGCCCATCAATCTAACATGTCGGTTGATAGCACTTGCATAAACTTTTGTTCCTTGCATCATCCCATGTGTCTCCATTCTCCATTCTCTGCTTCCACTAACGATTAAACCTTATTGATTAGGGTTCAATGATTTTTCATGAATAAAATTAATTTTTAATTCTTGATTCTAACAGCTCACGTATAGTCTGTTGAATCAAATGATTAGAATCTTGATATCATAAAGAAAATTAAAATTTGATTCTTTGTGTAAAATAAAGAAATCTAATTAATTATGCTTGTTATGTTACTATATATATCATTTTTCCGGTGTGGAGTAATATCAAAATCAAAGTAACAAAGTTACTTGCATGTTACTCTAACCATAATTCTAGCTAAGTCGAATATGATTTGATGTTTTGTAAAACAATTTAGATCCCCTTTATCAAAGTGTATCTGTCTTTTACACAAGTTTTTTCACTTTATTTTATTTCCCCCAGAATCAAATGTTGTGTTATTCATACTATTAAATTAGTCTGATAACTACCATGTCGATCATTGTTAGTTTTGTTTCCACCATTGTTCGGAGTACGTATATACTATTACTTTATGATTAAACGTGTTACTTAAATTGCAGATAAAAACTCTTTATAATGAAGTACAATTGTTTATAACTACAACAATTATATCGAGTCAATTTAACACTCATCAAAGGCAGAAAAGCTTTACTTTAAGATTAGACAGAGGCTCATACCAATCATGGCGGTGGTTATAATTACACACATCAGCAACTGTAAAAGATCTTGCACAGCCACAGAAAAAAAATGCTTGATGCACATCTGAATAAACTCACTCAAGGTCTATGTATTAATTGTGTAAAAGAGAGACTGAATATTAAATGATAAAAATATAAAATAATTGTTTTGTATTGGCAGAGTACACATATATATGCCCAAATGTAGATTCAAAGTTCAAACATTTTGGGCCTATAGCTAGACCATCCCTCCTAGTCATAGCCATCTGAATTGGATCGACCCCACCCCAAGGTTTGTGTTGCATCACTTGCATGCATTCACCCACCACAGTTGTTGTTATAGTTTTCTCGTGAATTTTGTATTGGAAAATACTATGGACAAATATAATTGATACAGTCATAATTAATTATTGTCATGTTGCAATTACAAAGACTCCTCAAAGAAAATGTTTAGTAAATCATGATCAAGTAGAAATTGCAATGGCAAACTGTTTTTTAAAATCTTATTAGTCAGTTGTATAAACCCAAATTTAGTTATATCCAGGTATGTAATATTTGCCATTTTAGTGCTCTGTTTGGAAATTTGCGTGTCGAATTGTTTTTTTTTATACGTACCTACACAACACTCTTTAGCCAAATACCACTGTTCATGGAGGAATCTGTCCTGAAAGGAGTATAGAACCAGAAACAATATGCGTGGTGGTATCTATCATTCTGGAAAAGAGAAAAAGTGGGATACGTACAATAGGAGGACTGTGACACTAGGGGTGGAAATGAGCCGAGCAGCTTGTCGAGGGCCTTTGGCTCGGCCTATGTGAGGCTCGGCTCGGCTCGGCTTGTTTACTATAAAGGTCAAGCTCAAGCTTTTGAAAAAACCTTTTTAGATTAAAAGGCCAAGTCCAAACTATAAAAAAGCTTGACAAGCCGGCTTGTTTAACTAATAATAATAATAATATTAATAATAATAACTTTATTTTATCAAATCTTATCTTATCCAGATTTTATTCCATCTAGATTTTATTTCCTCCAGATTTTATTTCATCCAATCTTATCTTAACTTGTCCAGATTTTATTTTATTTCGTTTATGGGCTTGGACTTAAAATAGATTTGTGAGCATTGGGGCTGAGGACCTATATAACAGCACCAAGATTTTAGTTTAGGGAGTTTTTTTCGGATAGGGGAATAATTCTAGGATTTTAGAATTCCAGTTTTTATTACTGTTCATGCACACTGTTCACGTAGAATAAAATTTGTTTTCTGCAATTTCGTTTCGACTTCAATCTACAGTTTCATTTCTACTGATTAATGGAAGGCCAAGTCTCTAGCATTATTTTCTCTTGAGGATCAAGCAAAACTCTCTTTGAGGTTTTGTTATTACTATTGAATACTAATCAGTTTTTCCTCTTCACCCATTACTTTGTATTTGTTGCTATTAATCCATGCATGCTTAGTGCTTGATTAATTGTCTCTGCGCTTAATTTACATTCATGCTTAATGATCAGTTTCGTTCATGATTAATTGGTGTATGTGTTGTTTAATCACATAATGACAGTCTTATGTTAATTTTCGCTTAGTAATTTAATTTAGGGTTGAATTAAGTGGTTGAACTGATTAAGGATAAATTCTCGTAACCTAGAATAAAAGACTTGCTTGTGAATCAAGGGGAAACATGTTTTAATTATGTTATTTTCTAATTCAAATTTGCTTGTTGTTTAATTTACAAAAACAAACAACCCTCCAATTCGTTACTGTTTTATTATTATCTATTATGAACGATTGGTTGACCATTGCTCGTTGGGAGACGATCTAGGATCACTTCCTAGATATTGCATTTTTAATGTTTATTTGATTCGGGTACGGCCTCGATCAATAGTATATAAGATATGACTTGAGTAGATTAAGATGAAATTATTGTAGATATATTTTTTTAAAAAAATATTTAATATAATTATATATTCAAAAATTGGATTAAAAATTATTAATTTAACTAATAATAATTTTTGTTTGGCTATATTAGTGTAAATCATCTCTAATCCATACATTTTTTTTAATATTATTATCTTTTTATATACTTGGTGCTTTAACGGACTTGAATTCAATATGATTTTGTTTATCAATTATTTTTGGATTTGTACATTATTTATATGAAATTTTATAAGTTTTTTTTAGTTAGTATTTTACTAGGTTTTAAAATAATTAATTAATCAAAGACGTCTTTAAGCAAACTTTTAAATAGGCTCGTGGGCCATGTCAAACTTTTATGTAAGCCGAGCCGAGCCTAAAAAAAAGTCTATGACAGGTAATGAGCCGAGTTCAAGCCTTACGTACTCAATTCAAACCGAACTCAAGCCTAATAAAACTTGGCTTGGCTTGGCTCATTTCCACCCCTATGTGACATTACTAGAAAAATCTATGCACATTTCATGTCCCTAAATTTATGAACAAAAGATTCAGGTGTCGTTTATTGAATTTGTTTTATATGGAGTGTAAAGTCATATCCAATACTAATAAGTGTATGTTTATATAATTCTTTTTTAAAATAATTACTCTTCTTTATTTACATCTAATAAAAATGTTATCACATTAATTTTTAAAATAAGCTAAATGAAGCATGTTTCATAAGAAATTAACTTTTACTGTAATTGTTACATTTTTTAGTAACAAAGGGAGATGGGTGAAGACGGTGAAGCAATAAAAAATGAAGATAATGTCAATAATAAAATATGTATTTGAAAGATTATGTTGAAAAATATTTTGTGAGCACCAAGAGTATTTCTATACCACTAGCAAACATAACTAAATTAATAAATGTTTCTAAAACCAATATAGCAAGTAGTTCTGTACATACAAAAGAATTTAATATGAAAAGGATCAATATCATTATATGTTGCAGGCATATAGATATCCCATAAGAAAAATAAATAAAATCCCACGTCTTGAAGGATTGTTTTCATTCTATTTGTTCATTTGAAATCAATGAAAAAAAAATTAATAACAAAAGAAACGAAAAGGATAACATTTTGTTTGATAAACTGTAAAAATTTCGTGTTATTATTTTTTATAAAATTTTAGCAAACATAATTAAATTAAGAATATAATTGTAAGTCATTATAAAAAAATTACATCGTTGACTAATACAAAATTATCATTAGATTAATTTTTAAAATTATAATTATAAAAGTTAATAATTTTATCTTACTTAATTATTTATAATTAGATAATAATGTAAAAAAAATTATACTATCATTACATACACAAATTATTCTTAGATAATGGTGTCTTATTTAACAGCTAAATGGTAATATTTTCAAAATACAGAATATTGAAATAAGTTTTATCTCTTTTAATAAAGCCTTTCAGTACATACAATTAATCAGGAAATAAAGTGATGAGCATGGTTGGGACCCTACTATTTGGACTTTGTCGATATATTTTCTTTTTCTTTTCGCTTTAACTTCTGAGCTTTAACAATCACACGAAGGACTAACAAGCACCTACGCTTTAAATGTCTTGTATATATATTCATTTTATGTAGAAGAAGATGAAATTCGAAAATTGTGAAATTTAGCTAAAAATATTCATTACTATTGCCAAGTTAATATAAAAATTATTGACCATGCAGTATGAATGTACAGCATTATTTATTTAATTTTTCTAATACAATTTTATTTTATATTAATACAAAAACTCTCACAAAACAACTTCTTAACAATATGAGTGGTGGTATCTATCATTCTGAAAAAAGAGAAAAAGTGGGATACGTACAATAGTAGGACTGTGACACTACTAGAAAAATCTATGCACCTTTCATGTCCCTAAATTTATGAACAAAAGATTCAGGTGTCGTTTATTGAATTTGTTTTATATGGAGTGTAAAGTCATATCCAATACTAATAAGTGTATGTTTATATAATTCTTTCAAAAATAATTACTCTTCTTTATTTACATCTAATAAAAATGTTATTACATTAATTTTTAAAATAAGCTAAATGAAGCATGTTTCATAAGAAATTAACTTTTACTGTAATTGTTACATTTTTTAGTAACAAAGGGAGATGGGTGAAGGAAAAAAATGAAGATAATGTCTATGTTGTTCAAATAACAGTATTAATTGTATTAAAATAGTTAATATTAAAAAATATATTAGTAAATATAACATTGTTGTGTTGGTGCTATTTATTGTGCATCAAAATATGTAAAAATAATAATTAACTTGTAATTTGTATAGTTGGTATGGGTTGTTTTATCTATCCTGGATTTTGTTGTATCACACATATAATCATTTATATATATATATGGGCTACTATTGTCACTACCAAAAATGCTATTGAGACTACCAAAGCATTTGAAATTACTTGGTTATCCTTAGTTCCATTCCCCCACACCTCCTATCCTTCCCCTCTTTACGTTCAGCTACTCTCCCTCTTTACATCCAAAAACAGAATTTAAATAAGGCTCTCAAATTTGAAAAAAAAAAAAGATAGCAATGACTACAAATTGATCAACCTGCCAATACAATGATAAAACATCGGAGTATTCTAAGCAACACTAAACAGTGATAATACCTGAGCGAAAAGATTGAAGTTTGAACCACACATGATCAAGGAAATGAAAATAGGCATACCGCCATGATCTACAAATCAGCAAAGGAGCAATCACTATCCAGAATCCCACAATAAATCCAATTGTCATACTGACAAAAAACCAATTCACTCCATGCCCATGACTTCCTTCATAACTATGGGTTTTCCCATTGGAGCTGCAGTTTATGGGCAGTGGTGGACCACATAGATTATTGCCGATGAAGCTGGAGGCATCAAAGGTTTGCAATTGAGTTCCTGTTGGAATATTTCCCTTCAAATGATTGTAAGACAAGTCTAGCATGCTCAGAAAGCTCAAATTTGCAATGGTTGGAGGGATTTCACCAGAAAGTTGATTCCTCGAAAAATCAATGGACTGTAATGATCTCATATTACCTATACCTTGTGGAATATGACCAATCAATTGGTTGTGGGACATGTTTAAAAAATTCAATCCATTTAGATATGTGATTTCTCTTGGTATTTCCCCTAATAACTTGTTACTTGACAGATCAATGCTTGTTACCAAACCCAGAATGTTTCCGTACTCATCTCCTCTTCCTTTCAGCCATAGTAGCACACTAACTATACTTTGCATGGAAGAGTAATACTTACCATATTGTACTTGAGAATAGATACGAGGATCTGTACTTTGGTTCTTTAGTGTCATGGCACTCAAGTTACTGAAACAGCTCGGTATATTGCCAGACAGATTGTTTTGTGCAAGGTCTAAAACCTGAAGATGACTCATCTGACATATTTCATTTGGAATGTGGCCGCCAAATCTGTTTGATCGAAGGCGGAGGATTTTCACATTTAAGAGCTTTTCTCCAACCCATGTTGGAATAGTTCCTGAAAGATTATTTTCCCCAAGGTCCAAGGATATCAATTGGTTATTCTTCTTCACACTGGTTGGAAATATCCCTGAGAGTGTGTTGTTACGAATTTGTAAAGACTGCAGGTCTGCCAAGGAACCCATGGATTGGGGTAAGTTCCCAACAAAATGGTTGCTTTGTAAATTTACATCCACAAGAGATGTCCAATTCATCCAGCAATCAGGTATCTCTCCTGACAAATTATTTGATGCAAGATTCAGAAATTGTAATTGCATTGGCTTGTCCTGATCGTTACATAAAAAGTCATTCATGGATTCAGAGAATGAATTGCTTGAAAGATCTAACCCAAGCACATCACTTGAAAGATAGGGTAATTTACCACACAAGTGATTTGAGCTTAGATCAATAGTTGGGATAGATATTGGATTCTTTAATGTAGTCCCAATCTCACCATGGATATGATTACGAGAGAGGTTTAAATACAAAACCTGAGAAAGTGCTTCCCACATCTGTGTGGGAATAGAATCGAAAATCCCCGTGTTAGATAGTCCAACATAGTTAAGTTTGTTTTGTGACTGAATCCACAATGGAAAGCTGGGACCTAATTGCCATGATGTCACTTCCAAATAGGTAAGTTGAAAATTAGGAAGCCATTTGGGACCAACTTTTAAAGTGAAACTGTTCCCCGATGCGACAAACCCCATCAAGCTTGTAAAATTTGCAAGATCATCTTCCTTGACAACTCCGTGAAAAAGATTGCCGCAATATGAAGAGATGACAATTTAGAGAGTGATCGAAGACTTTCAAATGGATTTCCACTGAATTTATTATAGACAGATCGAGTGTCTAATGATGAAAGTTTTCCAAATGATCTAGGAAGAGCACCACCAATTGAGTTGTTGGAAAAATCTAGCCGCTCAATATTTTTAAATGCCCCAATATGATCTGTCAGATTGCCTGAAAGTCGTGAACTCCGAACTGCAAGTGTTGTGAGTCCATGGGAAATACAAGGAGCAAGAATTTCTAAAAGTTCATTAACCTGTTGGTTGAGTTTGAGATATGATAAATCTATCACCCTTAAGTTGCAGAGATTACCCAAAGAAGTTGGAATGGTTCCTTCAAGTTGATTACCTGATAAATCAAGTTCAACAAGAGAAGTCAAATTTCCCAAAGAAGTTGGAATGTTTCCTTCAAGTTGATTACGTGATAAATCAAGTTCAACAAGAGAAGTCAAATTTCCCAAAGAAGTTGGAATGGTTCCTTCAAGTTGATTAGATGACAAATAAGTTCAACAAGAGAAGTCAAATTTCCCAGGGCATCAGAAATAGTTCCATCTAAGTTGTTGTCCATTAGGTACAGGAACTTGAGACGATGAAGACCGTATAAGCAATCAGGTATAGAAGATGAGAATGAATTTCAGACAAGTCAAGATTTTGAAGAAGTGTGAGGTTTCGGATACCACCAGGAATCGGACCTTGGATGCCATTACCTGTAATTGAAGAGAAACAAGTTTCTTCAATTTGAATATCCACTTGGGGACAAAAGAAATGGCAGGGGAATAACGAGTACGGAAAGATCGAGAGTTTGCAGAGATGAGAAGTTGAGCAAGGATGGTTCATTATAGTGAGGGAGTGTGCAGATGACAAATATAGGTGGGTCAAAGAAGGAAGAGATTGGAGAGTGTGTAGCCAATGAAATGCTTTGGATAGGTTTGCATTACTCAAATGAAGATATTCAAGCTTCCACATACTTGATACCCATTCTACATTTTCAGCTAACAGATCATAACTACCTCCAAGGCCAAGATAGACCAAATTGGAGAGATTCCCAATCTGAGATGGAATCTTCCCCATGAATCCAGCATAAGAGAGGTCGAGGTGAGTCAAGGAGGTCATTGCACAAAGGAAAGAAGGAATTGCCATACCTTCAAAATAATTGTCGCTCAAGTCAAGATATCGAAGCTTAGAGAGATTCCCGATCTGAGAGGGTACTGTTCCGTAGGCAACATATCTCAGGTCAAGATACACCAAATTTGAGAGATTCCCAATCTGAGGAGGAATCTTCCCCTGAATCCAGTAAGAGAGAGGTTGAGGTGAGTCAAGGAAGTCATTGTCCCAAGGAAAGAAGGAATTGACATACCTTCTCCAAGAAATCCATTGCCGCTCAAGTCCAAGTAATTCAAATGCTTTAAATCAGCCAAACAAGGACTTATCTCTCCACCAAACTGGGATTTCTCATAGAAAGCAGAGTTGAGGTGAAGCTGAAGAAGATGGGAAGTGACGTTGTGGCAGAGGACTCCATACCAGTGGCAACAGTTGGTATTATTAGGATTCCAAGACCAAAGCCTATTGGAAGGATCATTCAGATTATTCTTAAACTTCAAAAGTGTCTCACGCTCACTTGGGATGCACACACTCTCTCTGCATGGTAAGCTCAACAACCAAAGCTGGACAAAGACAAGAATATAAATGGAGGATGAATTCATGATCACACAAGGATATATAGAAAACAAGTGTAGTTGTTGGTTCTGCATATAAATCATCAAACTTCTATTATTTATACTGCTGCCCTGCCTGTTTTTTCTTCACTTTCATTATTTTTTACATATAAATCTTAGAATACAAAATTTTTATTTACTTATCAATCTCCTTTTAAATTCCTATATACACTAAATTCATAAAAAAATCAAAATTAATAACAAGAAATATGATTTATTCTTTGCTGAATACTAACATAAAAATTCTTTTTGGTACAGTTTTTTTTTTTTTACAAAAATAAGTAAGAATCATTTTATTTTAATTTACACTATAATCTGCTTAAATGAAAATTTGGTGTCATTAAATTCAAATTTTAACTTTTATTTAATCAATCCTTTCGTTAAACTTTTGTTGCGTACAAAAGTCCAATATTTTTTTAAGAAAAAAATCAAGTCTTCTATTTCATCAAATCCCAACCCATGATTAATATTAAATTATCAAATTTTCAATATTCAAACTAAAAATAATGTAAAAGAAAATTGTCTTCTAAATCATAGCTCACACCATCAAGTGTTTTCCATTTTTTCATCTTGAACCTTTGGACACTCCACAAAGTCCAGCCATGATGTTAAGGTCTGACTTCTTCAACTTAAACCATAGATCACTGCATTACTTTCATATCAAACAAATGTTGCGAGTTAAGTAAGCAAGGAAAAAAAATATAATTGATGAATAAATCAATTATAGGAAAAGAGTTTACTTTAAAGATAATTTTGGTTAAAAAAATCTATAAAAAATTATTTTTTCTAAGCTAGCTATTTAATTTTGATCAATTTTTCAATTCACAAAATAATATTCTTCTTATATGTGAAAAGACTAATTAATCTTCATTGTCATTAATGATTTTGTGTTGTCTATTTCTAATTGTTTTTTTAATCATAATATTATTTTCTTTTTATTAAAAATTTATTAGTGAGATACAAAGAAGTTTAAATGCTTGTTAGCTTGTCTATCATAATTATTGAGATCATAGTTTTTCTTTTATAAGTCTTGGTTTCAAATTTCTCCATGTATTGTAGATCATATTTAACTTAAAAAGTAAATTAGAAGATCTACAAAGAAGTGTGCATGTTTTTTAAATTATAAAATTATGGTCCTAGCTATTTATTGTTAGACCACAAGTCTTCATATATTAAAGTTTTTGTCTAAATTTCATTTATGGTGATAGTTTAAGAATACTGATAGAAGAGAAAAATAAATATACAATTATTGAAATATCTAACTCAATTAATTGAGAATACATCAATTATAGAAAAGGGTGTGCTTTAAAGACTATTTCTATTAAAAAATCTATAAAAAAATTATTTCGTTCCAATCTAATTATTTAATTTTAATAAATTTTTCAGTTCACAAATAATATTCTCTTATATAGGAAAAAAACTAAATTTAATTATCATCAATTGGAAAATTATTGTGTCATGTATTTCTAATTGTATTCGAACTTGAATATTATTTTATTTATCATATAAAAATTAATTATTATATAAAAGACATAAAAAGAATATTAACTTTTTTTCTCAAAAAAAATCAGTATCATATTTTATGTTTTTTACAAGTTATCAACTTAAATAAGAGGAGAAACATAATTTTAATTTCATTTTACTTTTTAAATAATTGCAAGTGCCAAATTTAAATAATCATGAGAATACTCATGTTAATATAATATTCTAAAAAAAATCCATACGATAACTTAAACAATCTACAAAGAAATATAATTTATTCTTGTGCCAAATGCTAAAACAAGAAACATTTTTTATTTTAGTTTACCGTATAGAATTGCTTAAATCAATGAAATTTTTATTTTAAGAAAATATTAATGATTTTTTACATCAAAGGTAATTAAATTTGGCTTAATTAGTCTTCAAATTTTAACTTTTATTCAAATCAATCCTTTTGTTAAACCTGTACGTGTTAAGTAAACAACAACAAGCCTTGCCTTATAAAATTCAAACATTCTATTACATTCGGTTTGAACCCATAATTAATTTTAAACTATCAAATTTTAATTATTCAAAATAAAAGAAATGAAAACAAAATTGTCTCCTAGACAAACCGCTGGCCACTCCACTAAATCTATATCAAGTTCCCCACTTTTCCAACTTGAACCATAGACTACTCCATCAAGTCTATGTCAAGATCCTCCATTTTTTCATCTTGAACCTTAGCACACTCCACAAAGTCCACCCATATTAAGGTATCTGACTTCTTCAACTTCTGCAATGCATATATAGAAAACAACTTAATTGTATAAGTGCTTCTTGCTTCTGCATATAAATCATAAAACTTCTATTATTTATACTGCTGCAAGTGTCTTTCTTTTCTTTTTTCTTTTTTTTTATGATGTTTCTTTTTTTTAATTATTGACTTTATTATCCAATTCTACCGAGTTAATTCTTAGAATAGGAAATAATTTTGAATTTACTTTATCTATCTCCCTTTTTAAAATTCTTATATACACAAAATTTTGTATTGAATTTAACTATTATTTAATCAATCCTTTCGTTAAACTTTTGTTAATTAAACAATAAAAGTCCAACATTTTATTTAAAAAAATTCAAGTCTTCTATTTTATGGACTCCATCAAGTCTTTTATTAAAAGTCCAACTTTTGTTAATTCAAGTCTTTTACAAAATTTTGTTAATTCAACTTTTGTTAATTATTACAAAATTTGGTATTGAATTTAACTATTACTTAATTCAAGCCTTTTATTAAAAGTTCAACTTTTGTTAATTTAAATATTATTTTGTTAATTAAACCATAGCCGACTCCATCGGGTCCATCTCAAGGTCCTGTATTTTTTCATCTTGAACCTTTGGACACTCCACAAAGTCCAATCATGTTATGGTCTCTGGCTTCAACTTGAACCATAGCCCATAGGGCACAAACAATATATTAATGATAAATACATCAATTATAGGAAAAGGGTCTAATTTAAAGACTATTTCAGTTAAAAAATCTATATAAAAAAAGATTATTTCATTCATATCTTGCTATTTAATTTTGATCAATTTTTTAATTCACAAAATGAATATGAAAGAAGACTAGATTTAATCGTCATTAATTGGAATTGTTGTTGTGTGATCTATTTCTAATTGTATTCAAATATCAATATTATTTTCTTTAACATATAAAAATTAATTGGTGATATAAAAAGAAGTGTGAAAAAGAATATTAATTTTTTTCTAAAAAAAATTAGTAGCATATTTTGTATAGGAAAAAAAAATTTCTCATGATTCAATATAATATTCTCAAAAAAAAATTCATATGATAACTTAAATAATCTACTAAGAAATATGATTTATTCTTATGCAGATCGAATACTAAAATAAGAAAAAAAATATTTTAGATCACAGTATAGAATTGCTTAAATCAATGAAATTTTATTTTAAGAAAATATTAATCATTTTTTTAATACTTTGAGAAGTTTAAATCAAAGGTAATTAAATTTGGTTTAATTAGTCTTCAAATTTTAACTATTATTTAAATCAATCCTTTCGTTACACCCGTGTTAAGTAAATAACAAAAAGTCTTGTATTATAAAATTCAAATATTTTATTACTTACAATTTGAACCTATAATTAATTTTAAACTGTCAAATTTTGTTAATTCAAAATAAAAGAAATGAAAACAAAATTCTCTCCTACACAAGCCGCTGGCCATAATTAATTTTGAACCCATAATTAAGTAAAGTTAACATTTCAATTTGATAATTAATTTAAAATTTGAATTTTATTATTGTATAAAGTTAAACTTGAAAAAGCAAAACGAATAATACTTAAAAAGTTACACCTAATATTTGCCCTTTTTATAGTTAGAGTAATTTAGAATATTACTCCAACAATTTTGTTGGTTCTCAAGCATCATTGGTCTGGCCGGCTTGAAGAGTCAAGTCTTGTATGCAGCCACGAGTCACGACTTTAATATGCAAGAACTCACTATTCATCTACATGATTAATGACTAAAATTGAATATAAGTTTTTTTCCTATTAAACCATGTTTTCTTGAACCACTAGTCCCCCATTTTTGGAAACAAGAATGTGATACACACCAAACTTTTTTCCATCATGAGTCAAGTCTATGCAATTAATCTGGATCGTTTCACTACAATTTGACGAATCGTCATGCTCTTGGATCCACTCTCCTACTCTTACCCAACATTGAGACTTTAGAGAAAGGAAAAAAATGTAACCCAATTATTGCTTTCTTTAAATGGTTTGCCTCTCATTAATTGTGCTAATTGTTAGTCGTAATTCACGATTTTGGTGCTATCATTTTGATAAATTAGGCATGGAAATCAACATTCACCATTTGACTTGTATTTAATTGAAAATTTCCTTTTTAATTTTTTTTTCAAATCGTCTTAGAATGTGATTTTTTTTTCTTTTCATTGCACTTATTATATTACAAGCATTCAGAACAATTAATATTTACAAACAATGTTATTAACTCATTGGCAAGTGCATCAAGTATCGTTTGCACGGGAATTTTACTTGTACTCAAATAGTGTGTATTCAATTTGTATGCAATTAATGAACGAACTGGAAAAATGCTAAATAAATTATTTTGGTTGTAAATTAAACGATGGTGCAATTCTATACTAGAATTGAGTAAAGGAAACAAATACCGAATAATTTTTTTTTGCTATTTAATATTATTCTAGCTGTCTCTTACACTTGCAGAATTACTCTAACCGTGATTCCTCACACGAGAGAGTTTAATTCCTAATCCTCAAGAATTAAACTAAGTGCATTGCATGACTAATAAAGATGTACACTTCGGCTAAATTACTTTACACTATCCCTAGTAATGAAACATTTTAGATGCTCTTTTAAGTTCTAAGGATTAACCACATTTTCCAATGCTTAAACCCTAACATAACATATAAATGAATGATCAAACAACATACATGGAAATAAACACAGAAAGAAACAATGAAACTAGTGATAATATTAAATAAATAATAAAAGTTTTTACATCAAGAGAGTTTGGTGAAAGCTCCCCAACAATGGAATATTTAGCCCTCATGGTCATGGAGGGCTCAACTATACAAAAGTGTGTAAGAGGTGAAAGGATAGGGAATGAAAGTGAAGTGGAAAAGAAGAATGGGTTCTCAATGATTATCCTCCTTCTAGCTCAAGTTTTAGGGGTTTTCTTCTTATCTTCGTATGAACCCCTCTCCTCTCTTCTCTTTTGCTTAAAAAACCTTATTGAGTTTGAATTCCCGTGACTACATGTTGAGCATGAGTAAGTGGTTGGGCGATAAGCGAGCCATGCCCTTTTGTCTGACTACAGGTTCTCTAAACTGCTTCTTCGCGTTGGACGGGCATTCTCCTGCTAAGAGACAAAGCTCGTTGAGCGAGTTTTATGCACTTAGTGTGAACCATCAGACTTCAACTCCACTCTCTATCCTTTGCATGTAAATTTGCAAAATAAAATCATCAAAACAATATGAATTAACATTTTAAGGCACCTAATGCGTAAAACTCAAAGGATGTCAAATTTCTAATTATTCACACAAAAAGAAGTAATAAAAATAGGAGGACATTGCTACTTCTTATATGTTTTAATTACATAATCTACTTCTGCACAACAATTATCAAATGTAAGGCCACCTCAAATTTCAATGAGAAGTTCATACCAAAATATATGAATCAAATAAAATCAAATCAATATATCATGATGTCGTAAATGAATTGGGTAACCTTTTCCAAAATTGTTGTTGGTTCCATTGCATTTGCTAACTCAAGAAGACAAAAGAGGCATATTGCAAACAAACGACTATAACTGAATTCCTCCTTTGTTCCAGCTCTTTCTGTGATATCCTTTAATATACCCTCAACTTGTCCTTCTCTAAATGAAAAATCTACTAGTGAAGTTGAACTTTGGAACCCTTTCCAGGCTTATAAGTTTGAATTTTACTAGATGTTTTGTGGAGAAGATTAAGGTTCAGTTTGGTGCTTATGGTGGTGGTGTGACACCCTCTACCTCACACATATATGTACTAATAATAAAAGAAATAATTAAAAAAAAATTAAACTTAATTCAAGTTTTTAAAACATATTTAAAATACAAGCCTTACAAGAGGGTAGCAGGCTCACATTCATCTTTCTAACATCATCATAAAACTTTTCTAAATAAATAATAAATTCACTTTGGCTCAAACAAGGCCGTCTATAAAACCCTATACTCCAATGCCACATCCTATCAGAGCATTGTGTCCCGACGTCCTTCAGCACATGGTTCCTTAAAGCAATTCATCTAGTCATCTGCTTTCCTGAACACAAAGTTCAAGATCATCACAGGATCCAAACACAAACAACACATGGGGAGTGAGTTATCACATTCCTAACTAATAGAGAAACAAGACAACTAGATATACATATCATATAAACCAAATAAAACTTAATTACACGTAATTCACGTAATTCCACCACTTTGTCATTCAAAGTTCACTTTTCAATCATCAATCACATTACACAAGAATCACACGCTCTGATCAAGACATAATAACACATCAATTTCATAATAAACAATTAGCAAGCGCATGAGACAATTATGCTAAGACTCAAGCCTATATGCAATGTAGTACCATGTCAGTGAAAAACCACCATGGGGCGCTTAGGAGTACATAACAAGACACACCACACAATGGGTTTGTCAGGTCACTCTCACTAAGTAAGATCATAGGGAGACCAGTCAGGGTCACGATGTTTTGCGAGAATGCTCCAACCATATGGGATTAGCATAGGCTTAAAGGAGCACTCAAACCCGGTGACCCCCAAGGCCTACACTCCGAAGAGTCCGTCAGGGAGGTCCAACCCCTAAAATCATTTTAGCACACAGACACTGCTCGTGAATTATACAATACCCATGACCTCACACTCGTGTGTTAAACACGTACAACCTATTGCACTACAATTTAACATTGGTTCCTAAATAGGAAACCTACATTTTCTCTTTAACACTGCGCATTTACACATTTCTCAAGATAACACTGGTCGGGTTATTTTACAATTCACAGCTTACAACACAAATAATGTCACATCAAGAGTTAATCACACACTTATTTACAACCAAAACTCATTCACAATTTCACATCTCATAATGTTACAATCCACCATTATATGTTTTCGCGTATTTCACAATTCAACACATGTTCTACTTTACACTTTTACTCAATCTCAATAACAATATTATAATCTCAAGGCAACATATTATTCCATAATTCATCACGTACTTCATTTATAAACACTGCTCATGAATTATACAATACCACAACCTCACACTCATGTTTCAAACATGTTTAACACAATTGTGCTACAATTTAACACTAGTTCCTAACTAGGAACCTACACTTTCTCTTTAACACTGCGCATAAACACTGGTCGGGTTATTGTATAATTCATAGCTCACAATATAATTAATGTAACATCAAGTGTTAAACACATCCACTTATTCACAATCGAATATCATGTCCACACTTTAACATCTCATAACATCACATCAACCATCTCATAACATTCTTAATGATATTCATAAGGTACAATACACACATGTTCATCAAATTTAACCATAATATTCTCAAACTCCATCACTTAATAATTTTTGGAATCATACTATAACACTCTACAATATTATTTACATAAATTATTAATATAAATAACTACCTCTATATATATAAGCTAGCATACATCATATTGAATCACAAATATCAAAGTAAACTTTCAATGCACAAATTCTAAATAATTATATGAACACTTTGGTCAATTTCAATTATGATATTAATTTTTTAAATTATATATAAAAACCTAAAAAAAGAAAGAAAAAGAGAACATACAAAATCAATATCTCTCTCTAAATTTTTTCTTACTTTATTTCATCAATTAATATTAATTAGAAAAATATTCGATTTATAGGGTTCACGCTCAACACAATAACATATCAATTTCACAACAATTGGTTTGTCAAACATATATAATTCACTGTAATAATTATAAGGATAAATGAAAATTGCAAAAACACCCCAAAACTCATTCCAATTGATATCTCTAAGGATCCCTACACATGTTCTCACTAATCCCCAATTGTGAATAACTCATCCCTTACCTCTGAGCGGACTCACGCGTCTTCAGCCAGCGATAGCAGCATCTATAGCAGTTCCCTGAGATTCCTTCAGTTATTCCTCCCACTGCTCCGATAGAGTTCTCAAACGTCAGAGAGACGGAGAAGAGATTGAAACCTCTACTTATACTGTCTTCATGCGATTCCTTTTTCTCCCTCCACGAATATTATCTCGCAAATCTCAACGTTGGCAGTGTGCACAATTGAATTTCAAATAACATATCCAAATTTCATGAAAATCCAACGGTTAACGAAATCGGGATCATAGTTTTACCGAGACAGTTTTGGGTTTCTGCGGGATATTAAAAGGCTACAATGCGAAGGGTTTTCCTATAAGCTTAGACATGGTTTTGAAATTCGCAACGGTGAAAATTCTTGGAATTGGGTTGTGAACCTGGTGTTTAAATTTCACGACGATCCAACGGTAAATGAGTCGGAGATCGTCGTTTTTCTGAGACAAGTTTAGTGAGCTACGGGAAAAAGAAAGGGTTTTGAAAAGAGAAAGAGAAAAACGAAAATGAGAGGCAGAGGCTGAGGAGTCAGTCTGAAAACCTAGCATGTTGTTATTTATAGCTAGGGGCATTTACGACCTATTATTTACTTTATTTATTTATTTTTATTATTTTTACTAAAAAAAATTTTAAATTTATTTATAAAAAAAATGAGATGTTACAAGTGGCGTTTCAAAAGTAATTTCTGCAACTTTTAACACAAGAAATGGTTCAACACATTTTAAATGTTTTCACAAGTAATTTTTTACTGTTAAAAACGATTAAAAATAAAATATGCTATAAATTAACTGTCAAGCTATCATTTAATAAAAAAAAACATAACAACAAAAACCAAAAATAAAAAAAAAGTAATTTAGAAACTAATATAAGTTAAATTTTAGTTGAAGTACTAAAAATAAAAATAATAGAAAATTAAAGAACTAAATATATATTTTATGCATGTATATATATTCATAAATGCGTTGAATTGGATGGTAGGAGTAGGAATAGGTCAGGTTGGCCTACACGGGTCTACGACCTGACTTACATAAAGCCTGACCTATTTAATTAAAAGGTTAGACTCAGACTTTTTTTAAAAGCTTATTAAATTAAATAGATCAGACTTAAACTTGTTAAAAAGTTTTATAAGCATGATAGGTCGATATATATATATATATATATATATATATATATATATATATATATATATATATATATATATATATATATATATATATATATGATGATTCCATACCGGTGGCAACAGTTGGTATGATTATGATTCCAAGACCAAAGCCTATTTGAAGGATCATTCAGATTATTCTTAAACTTCATAAGTGTCTCACGCTCACTTGGGATGCATACACTCTCTCTACATGGTAACCTAAACAACCAAAGCTCCACAAACACAACAATATAAATAATGGACGAGGAATTCATGATCATGCAACGCATATATAGAAAACAAGTGTTTTTTTCTTAGAGCTGAAACAAGTGTACTTGTTGGTTCTGCATATAAATCATAAAACTTCTATTATTTATACTGCTGCCCTGCCTGTTTTTTTTCTTCACTTTCATTATTTTTTTACCTTTTTTTTTATTATTGTGGCAAATACTA
>NC_038252.2:34757495-34758901 GCF_000004515.6 Glycine max
TTAATGTTCCTTCTCATTTTCTCATCTCTTGCCTCAATTTCAGAGCCATGTCACGTGGTGGACAAAGAAGCATTACTCGAATTCAAGAGCAGGATCGCCTTTGACCCTTCAAAACAGCTACATTCTTGGACATCAATGCGTTATTCGAATTGGTGTAGTGTTCGACGTCAATGACATCCCTCTAGAAACATACATGTCAGGAACGTTGATCTTGGAAACTTGTCTGGTTTGCAAGTTTTGGACCTTTGCAATCTGAAGCAATTGCATGGTCCAATACCTCCAGAACTGGCCACATTATCCCACTTGAGAAAGTTTTTTCTCTACTCAAACAAGTTCAATGGTGGCATTCCAGCAAACATTCCAAAACCTTTCGCGGCTCGAAAACTTGTACCTTGACAACAACCACTTATCTGGTAATGTTCTTCTTCTGTCTTTGCCTCATTGAAGTCTCTTTCAGAACTTGGTCTATCTGGGAACAAGTTTTCTGGGAGGATTCCCCTTCTTCCATTGGAAGCATGGTGTTTCCCACTAGGCTTGATATTCACCAAAACAATTTCCATGGCAACATTCCTAATAGCATTGGCAATCTTGTAAATTTCAAGGGCTTGGATTTCTCTTAGAATCAGATTGGTGGAAGAATTCCAGAATCAATTGGGAGACTCTCACAATCGGTTTTTCTAGATCTTATGCATAATAGTGTCATTGGGAGCCTCCCTTTTTCTATTGGGGATTTAATTTCTATAACGTTTTGCAGGTTATCAGAAAACATGCTAAACGGAATTTTGCCTTATTCCATTGGAAAACTCAAGAATATGCAAAGGCTAATTCTTGAGAACAACAAACATACTGGGATGTTACCTGCCACCATTGGCCATCTAACCAATTTAACTGATTTATTTTTTGCAAACAATGAATTCAGTGGCAAAATTCCACCATCCTTTGACAATTTAATTAACCTTCAAACACTTGATTTGTCAAGGAACTGAATTTCTGGTAGACTTCCCTCTCAACTTGCTAAACTACAGAGTTTGCAAACCTTAGACTTGTCATTCAACCCACTAGGACTAACCAAAGTACCTAAATGATTTTCCAAATTGAGAGTTTTTCAGTTAAAATTGGCTAACACAGGAATTGAAGGTCAACTTCCAAAGTGGCTTTCATATTCATCAGTGGCAACCCTTGACTTGTCAAGCAATGCATTAACGAGGAAATTGCCATGGTGGATTGGAAACATGACTCGTCTTTCCTTCCTAAACTTGTCAAACAACGAGTTCATGAAGGAGTGTGACAATATTTTTATTTTCAAAAGTCATTTTCCTCGAATCAATCTTCAAACTTCAAACCGTGGCATTATTGATACTTTCTGACTTCGAGCCAACCACGCTGTCACTAAAGTCTGAATGTAA
>NC_038252.2:34759483-34761403 GCF_000004515.6 Glycine max
CCACTGAATGTTCATGTAAATTTGGTCTCTAGAGTTTCTCTTTGCATTCTCTATGTTCTTTCTTTCTTCCATTCTAACTTAATGGTAATTTTTTTTTGAATTTGTTACTCTTATTTTTGTTTCTTCCTAGTCGGGGAACCCAAGGCTCTATAAAACAAACTTCAAAGACTAGTTCTATATTGATTTGGAATGAAGATCACCAAATGTAGCTTTTGTAGTTGGGGAACCCAAGGCTCTATAAAACCCCACACTATCTCATCCTTCCAACTATAGCAACAAAGCCTTGTCCCACTAGATGAGGTCAGCTACATGGATTACATTATGTCATTCAGATCGATTAAAGACCAAAGTTTCATCGATGTCATCTACCATAAAATCTGCTACGCCATTTTGCCATGGCACTGCCATTTAACGATGCAAGAAGCTAAAGATGATTTCGTGTTTTATTTTTGGTGATCAATTCTGAATACCATTTTTCTAAAACTGAAGAACAGAGCTAAATTTCATGTGGCAGTACTACATATAAAGTAAATATGCACTATATTGAAGTTGAACATAGAACAATAAAACAAGCTATAAGCAAGGAAAGGAAACTATCACAAGAAAATCATGTTCAAATGTCACAATAGTCATCCTGTTTAAAAATGAATGATCTTTTTTAGTCTTGAACATCATGCGGCGATGCATTCAAAATTGACTTGTATATATGCTAACATCAAATAATGACCTCCTCAACATTATTGCTCTAAAGCTAAAAATATTCTACTATCGAATCCTGCATACATTGAAAAGTATAAAAATGCATGAAATAGAATGAATCCCATCTACTTTAGAGATGACATTACTTCCAAGGGTAAATTATTACAAAAAATCATGTCTTGTGTTTTGCTACCTTTCAAGTTAGAAACTCAAAATATACAAAGCTAGCTATGGATATGGCAGATATCTATAAAACGAATACATGAAACTAGCTAAATTCTGATAAAATTAACATTTTCCCCAAACAAGTCTAACACACAGAATAATTAACACCTCTTACAAGATCACATGTAACCAGAATAAATAAAGAAAAAGGGGGAACAAATGTAGCTGCTGTACAAGAACAAGAAGAAGGCCGCACGAGGTTTCTTTGGTTTCATAGCATCAAACTTTTGCTTGCTCTTCTTTTGCTTTGCTTTGAATTTCTTTCTCGAATTAGTCTGTCGCACTGATCTTTTGATTCTTCGTTTGATTTAATCCACAACACTTGCTGAAAAATCCATTGTAACATAGCAATTAGTTATGTAAACTATTTCAGAATAACATTTATCTGGAACTATCAATCCGACACCCTCTCCTTCCCAAAAAAAACAGCACCTGAAGCCCGATGAATAAACCTATACATTCTCATTGGAACTTCGAAATGCCATCATTGTATTCAGTCCCTGGTCTAAAGTCTGAAGCCATCACATAAATATCAAGAACAGAATCCCACCCAACTTTTATCATCTATTTACCCTTTTCCTCCACTTTTAAACAATTAAATGTTAGATTCCAATCTCTCAATGGATGCAAAATTCTATCAAAAGAAATAAAGAGTATTCTCAAACAAAGAACCACCCACCCTCAGCTTCCCAACATTTGAAACAATACAAACACTTGCAATACACAACCCAGAGAAAATGACGACAAAGTCAAAAGAAAAAATTACCACAGAAAAATAAGGTGGCTTTACTCATCAATTTCGTCAAACTCCCCACTTTTCTGCTAAGCAGCAGAAAATAAATTGAATATTCCATAACCGGACAAATAGGAGACAACTCAATAGCAAGGAAAATGAGTGATTGCTTACCATTTTATTGTTAAATTCTGCCATTGCTCTATCAAATTCTATACGTTTTTCTGAGGCTATATCCATAGTATTTAACCTTCTCCTGTCAG
>NC_038252.2:34761930-34860853 GCF_000004515.6 Glycine max
AGAAGCCGTGTCTGCAATTGTTATAAAAGAATGTCAACTGAATATAACTAACTTTGCTCATTTTAACATAACACGAATTAATGCAAAGAGAAATTCTACTCTGATTCTCTCCATCCTCTCTCTTTTCTCTTCTAATGAATCTTTTGTACCTTGTAACGAACTCCGTAACAAGAAACTTAATTATCTATCAAACTAACTCTAGCAAACCTTGTGGTCACATTGATGCTTGTTAGTGTTATATATAGATATGCATAGTGATCCACACCATACTACAAAATAAAGATTGTTAGTAACAAAGCAATTGAAAACATGAAAAGTACAATCTTTTTCATTTTCGTCCAAGACTGATCTTCTTCACTGTGAGGCCACACGAGCTGTCAACATTAACTGAATTCTACAAACAAGAGAGCATATTCCCCCACTCAATGACGTAATATGGCAGTGTTTACGCTGAAATTTGGTAAACAATCGCTAGTCTAAGTTAATTGCTTGCGAGATCAACTAGTGAATCTCAGGAGCATGCCATTTGTGTGTTCGCTTTAAACGTAAAGCCTTTAATGTTCATCATTGCAACAAACATTCATTGGTTCGAAATTTGCAGAAAGGAAAATTCTTTGACAGAATCGAAATGCTGAAAGTAACTTGACAAGGGAAGATAAATTGCAGAATTAAAAGGCTCAACGAGTTCATTCGATCGAATGAACCATTTAAAAGACAGGAATTATAAAGTGAAACGTAAATTGCATTGCATTCGAAATGTAAAGTTTACAGGAACTTAAAATGGTCCACAAACATACATTCTCCTTGCGTACTCGTTTCTCTCTGCGCTGGGTACTTTGAGTGTATAAGGATTTGTATAAATGATTTGCGACCTCGAAATCTGACTAAAAACTGCTATATATAGACATTCGAAAATAAACTGTCCTAACGGTCGAACATTATCCTAATGCCAAGTGTCCTGCTACGTACACCTTGCATGCATATAACTGCTCTTTAGAACGGTTATCCACATTGCTCGAAGTCGAACTGATTTTGTGAAGTTTTGTTAGAAATTGTGCTAAGTCCAGAAATCTTGCTGCCTTGACTTCGACTCGACCATACACCAGTTCGAATCGCCCAATGGTTCGAAGCCCTTTTTCTTGTCTTAGCCTTATACTTCATAAATACTTCTTTGATCCCGTGAATCCCTTTCAATAAACTCTTCTTTCTTTTCGATTCGAACAGGATCTGACAAGACTCTTACTCTTTAATACGCTTCGAAATTCAAGACGACATCTAATGCGTATTTAGAGCATATTTTAGCTCATAAAAAATATGGGCTAACAAATTGCCCCCAAAAAATGTCTGCTTCGATTCGAGATCGAAGGAAGATGAGAAGTTGACATTTTTTCTCTTCTTCTAACAGTTTCCCTGGAACGGCGACACGATGGCACGTTTAATGGTAACCGTCGCCTCGATCTCCCACTACCCATCATTAATTCCACCTTTCTAGGCAGAGTGGGACACGTGTCACGCTGGGGAGTCAAAAGGGAAATCTGATGTGATTGATTTTTGACCCTTGATTCTTATTATATTGTTTTTCCTTTTTTTTAAAGTGAAACTCCATAAATAGCGCCAGAACTCCAGACAAAAAAAAAACCCCTTCAGCTTCTTCCAAAAACCTTTCTTCTTCTTTGCTTCCGAAACCTTTTCTTCTTCTTTGCTTCCATTATTTCCGGCGAAACCTTTCCATTTCCAGATATCAACTTGCTACTCCTTTCATCATCAACCTCACCGTATCTCTGAGCTTTGCCATTGTTCTCCGTGAGTCCAAGCTTTTACTCACTGATTCTATCAGCTACCAAACCCTTCACGAGAAAATCATCCCTTTTCAGATTTCTTATAATGTCGCAAGGACAAGCAGTTCCGTTTGCTGGGAAATGGCACCGTTTTACAGTCAGGACTGATGGAGAAAAGGTGGTTCCAGAACCACATGGTGACGCCGAACACACAGAAACCTAGGAATCGGAGGTGATGATCCCTTTCGCAGTGGAAAGAACAGTTTACGCTTTCGGTGGACCCCTGCCAGACCAAGCATCACTTTCGAGTAAAATGAACAAGGTATTTCCCTGCTACCCAACTTGCGAACCTAGGGTTTTTGATAGTGAGCCTTACAACTTTAATTGTTTAAGCAAACCCCACAAACTCTTTCGATCCGCCCCGTCAATAGCCCATAGGGATTACCTACCTTGGCTTGATCGAGTCGAACAAGCGTATGAGGATTTCTGGAAGACATATGGCATCTTTGATTTGATACAATTCTCTCGATCTGGTCCTGAATATCGACCAGAAATGCTGATAGCAGCTATGCACTTTTTCGAGTCTTCTACCAACACCTTTCAATTTAAATGTGGTATGATGACCCCCACTCTCTTAGATGTAGCCGCCCTCACAGGCCTTAGGCCTAGCGGAGAAACTTATGACCCCACTAATTCTAGTGACAATATCAAGCTAGTATATAAGGAGAATACATTTTCCAAATATATAGCTGAACACAAAGGACCCGTCGAAGAGGAGGTTTCTGATGAAGAGCACGTAGCCTTCTTAACCCTGTGGCTATCCCACTATGTCTTCTGCACGAAATCCTTGCAAGTAGCCAAAAGATTTATTCCAATGGCATTACAAATTCATGAAGGTCAGAACTTTGGATTTGGACGCCTCTTGTTAGCAGTGCTATACGAATCGCTTGGTGAGGCATGCGATGATCTGAAGAAATCGAAGGATGGGTCTTCCTTCTTAGTGTCCGGGCCTATGTGGCTTCTCCAATTGTGGCTTAATGCCACTTTCGAACAAGAAATGGGATTAATAATCCCACAAGATTATGCTGAAGAAGTTGCAAATCGCTCGATCGAAGGCCAGAGAGCACTTCGATTAACACCCAAGACCTTAGATCAAAACCCACAAAAGCTGTTCCTAAAGTACATGAGGATTTTTCTGAGCTTTGACAAGTTTCTTCCCCAACATGCTCCATTCATTAGTCGAGAGGTTGGCCCGGCCTGGTTCACTGACTATTTTCCTGCTGTCGATCCGGACAATGAAGAAAAAGTGAACGAAATATGGTCATTTTACTTGAATCCACAGATCCTGTCTTGTCGTACAGGTGTTCAATCGAACTATTTAGGCCTGGTTGGATACCAGCCTAATTTGGTTTCAAGACAATTTGGCCTCTCGCAAATCCGTCCTAAAAGCTTGTTCGAAGATCCTCGAGACGTCATAAGAGGGGCCAATCTTTCGGAAAAGACTTTCAAGAAGTTTTTGAAGATTTCTCTTGATGAAAACTATAACCTGCATCCTTTTGAGTTCAACCATTCCCACTTCTGCACCATGGGGTTTGTTACCTGGTGGGAGAAATATTATTCGACCCGTTCAGTTGGAGACACTACTATCATGATCTCCAGACTTGAGAGTGGTTTTACACAACCAACGGTCGAGAATATCCGCTCAAACCTTCAAGCTCGAGGTATTAAATTACTTTTGACTTTCTAAATTGATATGTATTTTTGCCTTTTCTAATATTTTTACTTTCAGGCAAAACAATCATGACGAAGAAAAGTGCTGAAACGTCTCGAGCTGATGTGAGACCCAAGAAACCCACTGGGGTGAAGATCCAAGAAGGGAAACAAGAAGAGAAGGTAACTCTTCTGAACTTATCTTTTACTCTTAACGTCTTGCCTCATATTTCTTTATTTTTTCAGAGTCAAAAGAAAGATGATAGCATTGATACTACCACGACTTCAAAACGCTCGAAGCATGCGGTCGTCGAATTAGACGAAGAGAAAGATGCAAGTTTTATTTCTAATGTCAATATTATAGCTTTCTTTCAAGTCTATATTCTGACAAATCTTTACCCTCGTAATGCAGGAAGAAGAGGAAAGACCTCTTATAAGAAAAAGAAAGTTACCTGCGACTTCGACCAAGTCTGCTGAACAAACAGAGGCAGGCAATTCCCAGGCTCAAATGCCTAAGAAGAAAAAGAAAGTGAAGCAGGTCGAGCCTGAACCTTCTGTGGCTGTTGAGGGTGGTGAGCCAATCAAGAAGAAAAAGAAAAAGACCAAGCCTTCAACAGAACAAGGTGACAATCAACCTGTTGACGTCCAACCACCTTCGACCGATATTGACGGCACTGAAGTAGAGGCTACTCCTTCTATTGCTGAGATGGGCAACCCTGTCGATCAACCGGACTCACCACAAGAACAACCTGCCGTCGAGGTATCATCCTCTTAATGTGTTTTAAATCATAGCTTATACGAAACTATTTGTTAACCTTTTTCCATGATAATTCGAATCAGGTACAACAAAATGTTTCTGTAGAAGAAATACCCTCACATGCTCGAACATCTCCCGCTCCTGAGACGGATGCAGTGAATGTTGAGGAACAGGGTGAAGGTCAAGGCATTGGATCCAGCAGTCCTCATGGATCGAGTCAGAAAAGTTCATCCGAAGAAAACTTTTCCGATGAAGAGGCCATAAAAGAGGCTGAAGCTGGAGGTTCGGACATTTACCCGGCGTCTTCAACATCTAAGCTTTCCGCTAGCATAGGGATCGCAGAAGATACATTCATTCAAATGCAAGACGAAGACCCTGCTGCAGCCCTTCGACTCCTGCTAAACACAAGTCAAGCCAACACCTCAAGTGAAAAGATTCCTGGTGCTTCGTCCTCATCTGATGCCGAAATAAACTCTTCAGTACGCCAAGATTCTCTGCTCTTGAAGTTATCCATGGAATACGCACGGGAAGATGTGCTTAAATCCATTGAAGAGAACCCCTCTGCTGCCTTTGGGCACCTGAACTTTTTGAAGAAATTGCACAACCCCCTTACCTCTGATGAGATTCTAGGCAAAGTTATCCAAATCGAGGCCATCATTGACCAATTTGCAAGTACTGTGCAGAAAAAACGCGAAAATGGCGCCAGACTGGATGCCCAGAAACAGGCACATATCCTTCTGCTCGAGAAAGCCCGAGCTGCTCAACATGAAGTCGAACGTCTCACCAAAGAGGCGAAAGAAGGATCTTCTGAGATCAAAGCCTGTGATGATAACATCTCCTCCTGGGAGGCAACTATTACGAATTTGTTGTCTCAGGTCGATGATCTAAGGCAGAAAATTGTAGCAGAGCAGGCCAAACGCAAAGAACTCCAGGAGAAGGCCGCTAACTCGATTCAGAAACTGGTTGCTGAAAAAGGGAGGGAAGGCCTGAAGGCCTTTAGCGCATCTCAAGCTGTAGCAGATGAGGCAAGGGTTATGGAGAGTGCTGACCAGGTCTTAACTAAAGAGATGATCACCTTGAAAAAGCTGTATGAAGATTTGGTCATGACTTAGTAGAACTTATGATTTCTTTATTTCGAATTCTGTATTTCGATTCTACTTCTCGATGTAATATTGACACATGCCCTTTCGTGGCAATTTACTGTTATCGCCATTTTTATGTTTCCCGTATTTCTCTTATTCTATGCTTATTTTAACTTCGAGCAGTGTTGGTTTATATTTTTTCAAATACTTACCATTTATGCTCAAAGTACGTTTCTGAGGGGTTAGCTCCTCTAACTCATAAGCACCATTCGAATAGATCTGAATTATTTTAAACGGTCCTTCCCAATTTGGGGACCATTTGCCCAAGGCTCGATCCTTACTATCTATGGGCAGGATAACCTTCCAAACTAAATCTCCAACATTAAAAGTTTTTGACTTCACTTTCTTATTATAAGCTTTAGCAACTCTTTCTTTTTGTTTAGTCAAAACTTCTAATGCTCTTAATCTCTCCTCATCTAAATCAACTAACTCATCTGACATCATTTTCCAATAATGGTCGATTGGAATGTCCATTTGTTTTTGTACCCTGGCTGATTGCAAATGTATTTCGACCGGAAGTACAGCATCATGCCCATAAGTCAGTCGAAATGGGGTAGTATTAGTTGATTCCTTAGGAGAATTTCTACATGCCCATAGAACTTGATCTAACGTTTTATTCCAATTTCTTGGCTTTAGGGCAATGTGTTTTTTGATCAAGTTAATTACAATCTTATTGGCTGCTTCGACCTGACCATTTGCTTGCGCGTAATATGGTGTTGAGGTTAATAATCGAAAGCCAGTTTTTTGGGCAAATTCTTGCATTTTCCGTCCAGTAAAAACTGAACCTTGATCAGTGGTAATTGTTTCAGGAATACCATACCTATAATTAATATGATTTTGAATGAAACTAATTACTGCTTCCTGATCAACATTTGGCAAAGGGACTGCTTCGATCCATTTTGTAAAGTAATCGATACCAACTATAATATAACGCTGGTTCTTAGAAGAAGCGGGCTTGATTTCACCAATTAAGTCCAAAGCCCATCCTCTGAAAGGCCAAGGTTTGATTATGGAGTGTAACTCATTAGCAGGTACATGCTGTATCCCTGCATGCTTTTGGCATTCCTGACAGCCTTTAGCAAATTCTATGCAGTCTTTTAACATCGAAGGCCAATACAAACCTTGTCGAAATAAAAGTCATTTCATTTTATGGCCTGCTTGATGTGATCCACAAGCCCCACTGTGAACATGGGAAACTGCTAAGTATGCTTCTGATTCACTTAGACATTTTAACAACACTCCTTCTGCAGTCTTTTTAAACAAATCATTTCCCATAACCACGTAATTTAAAGCCCTATATTTGACCTTTCGAGCCACATTGCCTATTGGATTTTCCAAATATTCAACAATGGACTTTCTCCAATCATTATCTAACATATTGTCAATGGCCAAAATTTGAATTTTTCCCTGGAGATCATCCATGCTTTCATCTTCATTATTTTGTGGTATACTTGCCCCCACAAGTTTTGGCATTGGCAATTTAGTGCTTAATGGCTCTGGTAATACCAGTTTATCTTTTATTTTGATCAACTGAGTTAATTTTTCCTTCGACATTTTATACCCTGAAGCTATTTGGGCTAAATCATTTGCTTCTTGGTTTTCTTGTCGAGATATATGCTCAATGTTAATGTAATCAAAATGATTCAGAAGAGAACTCGCCATAACAAAATATTTTGCTAAGTGCTCATTAACACATTTGTATTCTTGTGTCAATTGCTTCAACACTAATTCTGAATCACCCCTTATGTTTACATTTCTTGCCCCCAGACTAATTAAAATTTCAAGGCCTGTAATTAGAGCTTCATACTCAGCCTCATTATTAGAACAAAGTCCTTTGATTTTAAATTTGAATTTAGTTGGAACTTTATTGGGGGATATTATTAAAATTCCAATTCCAGTTCCATGTTTGTGTTTCGAACCATCGAAATACAAAATCCAAGGCTCTGTATCGACATAGTCTTGCGGCATTTCGACCACTGAGTGATCTACAATAAAATCTGCCACAATTTGACCCTTAACAGATTTCAAAGGCTTGTACGTTAAAGAATATTCTGTTAATGCTAAAGCCCATTTTCCAATTCTACTGTGTAGAATAGGTTTTGACAACATGTGCTTAATAATATCATAATGAGAATATACATAAACATCAACAGGCTTTATATATTGCTTAAGTTTTGCACAAGAGAAATACAAACAAAGACAAAGTTTTTCTATGGCAGTATATCTAGTTTCTGCATCATTTAGTACACGACTAAGATAATAAATTGCATGCTCTACGCCATCATCATCTTCCTGAGCCAACATGCTACCAATGGTCTTGTCAGACGCAGCAATATACAACTTCATAGTCTTGTTTCGACTAGGAGGCATTAACACGGGAGGCTTGATCAGATATTCTTTAATTTCATCGAAAGCCTTTTGATGCTCTTCATTCCATTTGAATGGTTCATCTTTCTTGAGTCGAAGTAATGGCGAAAAAATTTGAGCTTTGCCACTTAGATTCGAAATGAATCGCCTCAAGAAGTTGATTTTTCCTAGCAAAGACTGAAGCTGTTTTTTGGTCGAAGGAGGCTTCGTCTCAAGAATAGCCTTTGTCTTATTTTGATTTATCTCAATGCCTTTTTTATGCACCACAAAACCAAGGAAATCTCCTGCACGCACACAAAAAGCACACTTTAATGGATTCATTTTTAATCCATGTTTCCTCATTCGTTCGAAAGATTGCCTAAGATAATCCAAATGGCTATCTTCTGAGGAGGATTTGATGATTATATCATCAATATAAATTTGCATAAATGTGTCAATAAAATCATGAAACATGGAATTCATGGCCCTTTGATAAGTGGCCCCAGCATTTTTCAACCCAAAGGGCATAACCACCCATTCATAAGTGCCTAAAGCACCAGGGCATCGAAATGCTGTTTTTGACACATCACTTTCAGCAATAAATATTTGGTTATAACCAGAATAACCATCTAACATGCTTAAAAATTCGAAGCCAGCTGCCGAATCTACCAACATTTCCGCTACTGGCATAGCATATTCATCTTTAGGTGTAGCATTATTTAAATCCCTAAAATCTATGCATACTCTAAGAGTTCCATTCTTTTTAATGACAGGGACTATATTTGCTAACCATTCGACATACCTGGCAGATCTGATGAATTTACACCTCAGCAGCCTTTCGATCTCTTCTTTAATTTTGGACATGATTTCTGGTGCGAATCTTCTTGGTAGTTGTTTTACTGGTCTTTTTCCCTCCTTAATCGGTAATTTCATTTCGACCATTTCTCTGCTTAACCCAGGCATTTCGTGGTAATCCCAAGCAAAACAGTCTTTAAATTCTCTAAGAAGAGGCACCAGCTTTTCTTTTAGACTTGAGGTGATATTGGCACTGATATAGGTTGGCCTTTTTATCGAGCCATTTCCAATGTCGATCTCCTCCAAAGGATCTTGAGCCTGCATCTTTGGCACCTCACTTATGGGATTTTTCTCAAAACCCAGCGGCTCATCGTCATAAATGCAATCCAGTCTTCGATCCTTTGTTTCTTTGTTTTCATGATCTTCGATCTTGGCTTCAACTGCCATATTTTGTTGGGATTCAGCCTCAAAGGCCGTATTTAGTCTATTTTCGGCCATATAAGCCGTAATTCTGGCCCATGCAGTGGCCTCAGTCATATTAATCTTCATATATATTCCACCCAGTTGGTGGAATGACTCCATCTTCAGAGGGAACAGCATCAATTTCCTCCCTCTCCCATATAAACCCATAGGTAGGATGGAGTTTGACAGAGTGGATAACATTGTCACTTGATTCGAAAACAGCCTCCTTGTCACCACAAGGTGCTATGTTAGCCAACTTTTTGTCAAAGGTTTGTGCAGTAACATTATCAACCTCTGACTTATAGAAGCTTTGATCTGCCTCTATATTTTCAACAATCCCATCTTCCCTCCAGATAATGAGTTTCTGGTGGAGGGTAGATGGCACAGCCCCAACTCCATGAATCCATTCCCTTCCTAATAGCAAGTTAAAATTAGCCTTAGACTGTATCACCAGGAATAGAGTTGGTCGAACTATACTGCCTACAGCAACATCTACTTGAATGGCTCCCAAAGAATAGCCAGTTTTACCCTCATAATTCGAAAGCACAATGTTATGGGCAGATAGATCAGTGTCATGTTTCCCGATCTTGTGGAGCATAGATCGAGGCATTAAGTTAACAGCCGCTCCTCCATCTATGAGCACTTTGTTGATGCCAATATTCTCAACTTTTGCTCTGATGAAAAGAGGTTTGAGATGACTTTTCATCTGAAAATCTGGCCTTTCGAAATAAGCTAATTGTTCTTCAACACAGCCATTGTTCATAACATAGTAACATACTGGCTTTGGGTCAGCCATATCAAAATGATCGAACTCACTTTCGATCTCAGTAACTTCAGACTGGACATCATATTCAGATGGCAAGATAGATACCACACAAATGACATCAAAGTCTGGTTCAGAATCCAGTAGATCCTCATCCTCCATCTTATCTTCATCCACTGGAGGCAGAAGTCTCTCTTTTACTGGCCTCCTAGATACTTCTTTATACTGGCCCGTTTGCAGATTCTGTTGGGCCAATTTCTTCTGACGCTGGAACCTACGCCATTGGGTCCTCGTCATAGGATTTTTTCCTCTGTAATTGTTCCTATAAGAGTACCTATTAGCCTCCTATGGGCCAATTTGCTTCGTTCCACTCGAACCGCCTACTTCCATGGCCCCTTTGTTGAACCTTATGAGTCCCTGGTGCATCCATTTTTCGACCGGAACTGAACCAGGAGGAGCGAAAGTATTCCTTCGACCAGACTTCTGATTAGTGTTCGACTGCACCATAACTCTTTTGCCTTTATCGAAACGTTGGTTCTGCTTTGCCCCCTTGTTAACAACTTGGTATTCTTTGAGGCCCTCAGTAGCCTCCCTATCACATACTGCACTGCAGCGAGGGCAGAGCATCACAATCTTGTTTTCGAGTTTGCATTTGTTCAAGAAATCAATTAAATCCTCCTCAGCCTGAGGATACACAACCTTCATTTGTTCGTTGTAATCCTCTTCAGATATGCCCTGAACTTGCACCTGAGACAACTCCATTGTTTCGACCATCATTATTTCTTGGGGTTCTGCATAGAGAGTTTCAGCAGCTTTGGATGTTTCAGCATTTGCCTGAACAACCTTTGGTTTCTCACCAAATTTGAGCCTCCCTTCGTCGAGAGCCTTTTGAACCAAATCCCTGAAAAGAACACAACGTGAGGTTTTATGGCCAAGGAAATTATGAAATTTACAATAACCCCTTTTCTTCTGTTGTTCGACTGGGGGTACTTTCAAGCCCTTAGGAACAACGATCTGGCCATCTGTGACTAATAAATCAAATATTTCATCGCATTTAGTTATGTCAAATGTATAAGTTTTAGACACAAATTTATCATTTTTAGGTTCAACAGGGTTTTTTCCATTGGAAGGTCTAAGGAGTTTACAAACATATGGAGGTCCAGGTTTTAATTCTGCTAAATCAACCTCATTGTCCTCGATATCTTCATAAATAATATCGAACTCCTGGTCACTGTCATTGGTTTCAACATATGCAACCTTTTCCTTCCTGTGGAACTTAGAATTTCTAGCCTTTTCAGCCTTCAATCGTTCGAGTTGTCGAACTCTATCAGCCAATTGAGCCATATCCCTTAAATACTGGGTATCTAATTTCTTTCTAATCGAATAGTCTAGGCCAGCAGCAGCCATTTCGACTAATTCATGTTCAGGGACTTGGGTGAAACACCTTGCCTTTAAGAGTCTGAATCTGTTCAAATAATCATCAATTGATTCAGGTGCCTTACGTCGAACGCTGGCTAACTCTTTAAGGCTTATCTTAGACTGTCCCATATAGAACTGCTCATGGAAAACCCTCTCCAATTGGTTCCAATTATGTATGGAATGAGGAGGAAGGGTTGTAAACCATGTGAAAACATTTTTAGTTAAGGAATTAGGGAAATATTTCATTCTTAAATTTTCATTATTAGCCAAGTCCCCTGCCTCGACCAAATATCTAGCAACGTGTTCGACAGTAGACTCATTTGTCTCTCCTGCAAACTTAGTAAACTTAGGGATTTTCACACCCCTTGGTAATTCCGTCTGTAACACATATTCAGACAATGGAGACACAAAATTGGGCCTGTGTAAGCCCAAGTTCAAACCATTCTGTACTAGAATTGTTTCGACCATTTGGGCCAAGTTATTCTGCCTATCGAAACGGTTTTGTTGAACATTCCCTATTACTTCATCAGCATTTTGGTTTCTATTTACCAATACTACACCAGGGTTTGGTTCGACCTGTTGGGCTGGTGGCTCTATGCGTGCCAATGGTTGTGGTGCTTGAGCCATTTGCATCCCTGGATTATTAGGCATCTGTATCTCTGGGACAGGCGCCTGTATTTGGATCTGTCGAATTGGTGGTTGATGTATGGGTGGTGCCCCAAAAAAGTCAGCAATTCGACTTATTTGATTTGTTAACATTTGGTAACTGTCATTTGTATTTTGAATTAAGGGGTTAATGACAGTTCCTATTTGTTGTGTTAACATGTTAACCATATCATGGTTACTTTCATCCATTTGTTGTCTGAGTGACAAAACGGATGTATTGGTTAAATGTTGAGGAATTACCCTACCTTGATTGCTTGCTACAGACCCTGATGGAGAGGACATATTAAGATTCTCTATATTTGGTTGAGAATTTTGCAACCCTGCCATCAAAGATGTAGGCATGCCATATAGAGGGTTTTGAAGTGGTCGAAAGGGACTTCCACTGGGATTCCCTAAACTGGGGTTATTCCATGGGGCAAAAGCAGACGCTGACGTGGTCGAACTTGCCAACGTCATGTTGGTCATGGGAGAAGTTACCCCTGTCTGATTCATAACTGTCGAAGCGGTCGAACTTATCGTGCCAACAGTTTGGCCAGGCATTGCTCCTATGCCAGAATTTATATTGGCGTTATTGACAGATGTCTGCGTTGGTTGCCCCTCCATATTTGGAAGGTCATTGTTTTGATTACTTGGGGGTGGTCTAGCCATCCTTGTACGAGTTTTAAATTCTGTTAAGTGTGGAACAGATTTCCCACTTCTTAAATGCATACAAGATCAAAACAATTAAGAATGCAATAAACCAACTGTTCTAAACAAAACTTTAATAATAATTTTAAAGCCAAAACACACAATTGACCGGTCCCACTGGGCGTGCCAATTTGTTTACGCTGAAATTTGGTAAACAATCGCTAGTCTAATCGAGTTGCTTGCGAGATCGACTAGTGAATCTCAGGAGCATGTCATTTGTGTGTTTGCATTTAAATGTAAAGCTTTGAATGTTCATCATTGCAACAAACCTTTACTGGTTCTGAGGTTTGCAGAAAGTAAAATTCTTTGAAAGAATCGAAATGCTGGAAGTAAATTGACAAGGGAAAGGTAAATTGCAGAATTTAAAGGACCAACGAATTCATTCGATCGAATGAACCATTTAAAAGACAGGAATTATATAAAAATGAAACGTAAATTGCATTGCATTCGAAATTGTAAAGTTTACAGAAACTTAAAATGGTTCACAATCATACATTCTCCTTGCGTACTCGTTTCTCTCTGCGCTGGGTACTTTGAGTGTATAAGGATTTGTAGAAATGATTTGCGACCTCGAAATCTGACTAAAAACTGCTATATATAGACATTCGAAAATAAACTGCCCTAACGGTCGAACACTATCCTAATGCCAAGTGTCCTGCTACGTACACCTTACATGCACATAACTGCTCCTTAGAACGGTTATCCACATTGCTCGAAGTCGAACTGATTTTGTGAAGTTTTGTCAGAAATTGTGCTAAGTCCAGAAATCTTGCTGCCTTGACTTCGACTCGACCATACACCAGCTCGAATCGCCCAATGGTTCGAAGCCCTCCTTCTTGTCTTAGCCTTATATTTCGTAAACACTTCCTTGAACCTGTGAATCCCTTTCAATAGACTCTTCTTTCTTTTCGATTCGAACAGTATCCAACAAAATTCGTATTTAGAGCATATTTTTAGCTCATCAAAAAAAATATGGGCTAACAAATATCAAGATATTTTATTGAGGTATAACTCCAATCTACTACTGATGAGAAAACAAAACTATATATAATTCCAATCCCATTTTTAATCAATTAGGAGTTACATCCCTTTAAAAAATCCAGACTTTTCAATGACTAACACCCTTTTTCTATGCAATATACAGGGATCAAGTTTGAATGTACAATCTTGGGATGGAAATCAAATTCGTATTTGGTTGACGATATTAAAAAAGTAGTCATTCTTTTCTTACAGCTTTCTGTCAGAAAATTGTAAATTAAATCAAACATGGATAGAATATGCTGGAAGCCGTAAATGAGTATTTAATTAAGAAGTTGATTGGCTTTAAAAACTTACAAGAGTTCCTTGCATTATGACTAGAAATGCAAGGGCAACTATTGTAAAAAATCTCGAGCTAATGTTAAGGGCCATGGCTCAAGCAGAAGAAGATCGTTGGGATAATAAGCCAAAACTCTGCTTGGGAGTTTGGAAGTTTGGTTGTGCTTTTGCATATACTTTGAGGATTGTTGTGATGCTTTATGGCTAGTTAATGAGGGTATTTATAGCGTATTCTTCAAGAGGACAATTTTATTCTTTTCTTAGTGATGAAAAGGGATATTTTATAGAAGGTGGACTTTTCGATACGAATCAAAAGAGTGGAAAACAAAGAACAATAGTTTAGTTTTTTTTTTTTTACAGAAGTTTGATTTAACCTACATGACATGAAAATGCTTTGGAAAATTTTGATTACACTTAACACTTTTGTGTAGAGCTTTTTATAATTCAAAAAGAAATGAGAAGGTAAAGAAAGAAGCATGAAATGATATGAATGATAAATTATAAAATACAATAATATATAATTCAAATTTATGACAATAAAAATGAGATAATTTTGTGTCTCTTTTATAAAGAATTGGTTTTTTAAATGCATATTCATAAAAGATAAAAATAAATATATAGAAAACAAAAGTAACTAGATACGATATTAGATCAATTTGTTTTTGTTACAATATTAGATCAATTTAATGAAGATAGAACCGTATGTCAAATAGTTCATGCATTCACTGATAGAAATTAGAATTATTTTTAGTTAATTGGCAATGTAAAAATTGATGTTGTGTTATAGTTTTTATCTTTAAATCAGAAGTATTTTTTTTTATTAAAGATAATCTACTTGTTCAATAGAAATAGAATTATTATAGATGATAATTTTTTATATAAATATTTAATATAATTATATATTTAAGATTCAAATTTAAAACTTCCAATTAAACTAAAATAAGATTACATTGATTGATCGATAGACTTAGTGTTTTATGGTGTGATAGTTAGACAAGATCATATCGATGCAAGTGAACAGTGTGAGCTAGGTTTGTATGATGGCTATGATAATGACGAATTAGGTTTCGTCACTAGCTACTACTACTAGTCAAGCAGTGCCCGCTATCAATGGAGAACCTGCGATACTTTATGTTTGAGCTACGTTTCTTATTTTCGACAAATTTAATTATTCTACTGATCTTTTTGGTCAAGCTACTATTGAATATATATATATTAAATTTTCCTTTTGGGAAAATTAACAAATATCTTTTACATTATGCTGGATATTTTTAATTTAATTAAAAATTTAAAATACAACATAAATGTTATTTACAACAAAAGGAAAGATAAATTTAAAGTATAATAAATGATATGATGGTTAGAAATAGATAAATAAATTACGTTGTCTGAATTATATGAATTGTTGTAAGAGTGTCATATTTCTATCATATATAATTTTATCAACTTACATTCTAAAAAAAAATTATTTACTATGCTCTGAAAATAAGTTGGAAAAAAATATCTAATCAGTTCGTACTTTATTCATTTTTCATGATCAAGTGAAAAAAAATTAATAATATTGGATGCCCCCATAGTGTGCAACTACAGACCTTCAGTTTGCAAGACTGAAGTCTCTACGTACCATTGAGCTACAGAGGCAAGAACATTCTGAATCAAAAATTGATTTTTCAATTGGTTCTTCCTTTCCTCCCTTATACTCTCCTCTTTTCATAAAAAAAAGGTTAGACTCAATAATTTTCATCTTTATGTTTACAATAATATTTTGTTTTATGTTTTTAATACTAACCTAGAGTCTACAGATCAAAGTTGCTGAAAATTATGTTCATTCTCATTCTTGGCGCTGTTAGTCTAGTTGAAACGGACAAATTCAGTTTCCTGTTATATATGGCTCTGTATATAAAAAGGAAATAAAAAAAAGTAGAATTTGATTATGGCTAATTTCACCCATTATATTTATTACAAGAAAACCTTTAGATAAAAATTATTTTTTGTACTTTTAGCTTGGTCGTAAACATTAACGTTACTCACGCACACACACATAAAAGGCAAATCAAATTATTTTATATCCCTAAATTTTATGAGGAAGGATGCTAAAATATTAACAATACATCTCACACACCAAAGACATCTAAAACTAGATCACTAAGTTTTATGATGTGTTACGGTTTGCTTTAAAATATGGTACAAGGTTTATCAGAGACCGGCTTATAAGTAAAAATTAAATTTGTCATAAAGGGAGTAAAATGGAAAATAATTAATTTCTAATTAGAATTAAATTAGAATAACCTGTGCAGATCTTATAATTTTTGTTCACTAATTCGCCCACCACATAATGCTTTAATATTTCCAACTTTGTATAATCTAAAAAGTATAAAAATGAAGATTACGACTTTCAGCCTCCAGTTCCTTTTAATGGAAGAAGTGAGTAAATGTTGATGCGATATCGGTAGCTTTCATGGGCAGTGACCTTGTCAAAGAATGCTTGGGCAATGATCATTGGTTATCTATGGATATCTCATCAAAGTTCTTGGCTGGCCGGCTTGGAGAGTCAAGTCTTGTATGCAGCCACGAGTCACGACTTTAATTAACACGAAAGAACTAATTATTCACTTCAATGGTTAGTGACTAAAATTAAATATAAGTTTTTTTCCTATTAAACCACGTTTTCTTGAACCACTAGTCCCCCATTTTTGGAAACAAGAATGTGATACACAGAATTGAACAACTAGTTGATCTTAACTACAAATATGCTCAATATGCAAATATGTACATCCCAAAACAGAATTTAAATAAGACTCTCAAATTTAAAAAAAAAAAAAAAAAGAAGATAGCAATAACTACAATGCAAATTGAACAACCTGGCAATACAATGATACAACATCGGTTGTAAGCAACACTAAACAGTGATACTATACGAGGAAAAAGATTGAAGTTTGAACCACACATGATCAAGGAAATGAAAATAGGCATGCCGCCATGATCTACAAATCAGCAAAGGAGCAATCACTATCCAAAGTCCCACAACAAATCCAATTGTCGCACTAACAAAAAACCAATTCACTCCATGCCCATGACTTCCTTCATAACTATGAGTTTTCCCATTGGAGCTGCAGTTTATGGGCAGTGGTGGACCACATAGATTGTTGCCAATAAATCTGGAGGCATCAAAGGTTTGCAATTGAGTTCCTGTTGGAATTTTTCCCTTCAAATGATTATAAGACACGTCTAGCATGCTCAAAAAGCTCAAATTAGAAATGGTTGGAGGGATTTCACCAGAAAGTTGATTCCTCGAAAAATCAATGGACTGTAACGATCCCATATTACCAATACCTTCTGGAATAGGACCAATCAATTGGTTGTGGGACAAGTTCAAAAAGTTCAATCCATTTAGATCTGTGATTTCTCTAGGTATTTCTCCTAATAATTTGTTATTGACAGATCAATACTTGTTACCAAACCCAGAATGTTTCGATACTCATCTCCTCTTCCTTTTAGCCATAGTAGCACACTAACTATACCTGATACCGAAGAGTATCTGTATATTTGGTGCATGAGAATAGATACGGGATCTGACTCCGGTTCACTAGTGTCATGGCACTCAAGTTACGGAAACAGCTGGGTATATTGCCAGACAAATTATTTTTTGCAAGGTCTAAAACCTGAAGAAGACTCATCTGACATATTTCATTTGGAATGTGACCGGAAAAACTGTTTGATCGAAGGCGGAGGATTTTCATATTTGAGAGCTTTTCTCCAACCCATGTTGGAATACATCCTGAAAGATTATTTTCTCCAAGATCCAAGGATATCAATTGGCTAGTCTTCTTCAAACTGGTAGGAAATATTCCCGAGAGCAAGTTGTTACGAATTTCTAATGACTGCAGCTCAGCCAAGGAACCCATGGATGGGGGGAAGTTCCCAACAAAATGGTTGCTTTGTAAATTCACTTCCACTAGAAATGGCCAATTAATCCAACAATCAGGTATTTCTCCTGACAGATTATTTGATGCAAGATTGAGAATTCTAATTGCATTGGCTTGTCCTGATTGTTACATAAAAAATCTTGCATGGATTCAGAGAATGAATTGGTTGAAAGGTCTAACTCATACACATCATTTGAAAGATAGGGTAATTTACCACATAAGTGATTTGTGCTTAGATCAACAGTTTGGATAGATATTGGATTTTTTATGTAGTCACCAGCTCACCATGGATATGATTATGAGAGAGGTTTAAATACAAAACCTGAGAGTGTGGTTCCCAGAACCAAGTGGGAATAGAATCTAAAATCCCCGTGTTAGACAGTCCAACATATTGAAGTTTGTTTTGTGACTGAATCCACGATGGAAAGTTGGGACCTATCTGCCATGATGTCACATCCAAATAGGTAAGTTGAAAATTAGGAATCCAATTAGGACCCACTTTTAAAGTGAAATTGTTCCCTGATGCATCAAACTCCTTCAACTTGTAAGATTTGCAAGATCATCTTCGTTGACAACTCCTTGAAAATTATTGCCATCAATAAGAAGCGTTGACAATTTAGAGAGTGATCCAAGACTTTCAAATGGATTTCCGCTGAATTTATTAATAGAGAGATAGAGATATTTTAAATCTATCTCCCTTGAGTTGCGGAGATTTCCCAAAAAAGTCGGAATTGTTCCTTCAAGTTGATTATATGACAAATAAAGTTCAACAAGAGAAGTCAAATTTCCCAGGGCATCAGAAATAGTCCCATGTAAGTTGTTGCCCTCTAGGTCCAGGAACTTGAGACGATGAAGACCGTATAAGCAATCAGGTATAGAAGATGAGAATGAATTGAAAGACAAGTCAAGATTTTGAAGAAGTGTGAGGTTTCGAATACCACCAGGAATCGGACCTTGGATTTCATTACCCGGTAATTCAAGAGAAACAAGTTTCTTCAATTTGAATATCCACTTGGGGACAAAAGAAATGGCAGGGGAATAACGAGTACGGAAAGATGGAGAGTTTGCAGAGATGAGAAGTTGAGCAAGGATGGTTCATTATAGTGAGGGAGTGTGCATCTGACAAAATAGGTGGGTCAAAGAAGGAAGAGATTGGAGAGTGTGTAGCCAATGAAATGCTTTGGATAGGTTTGCATTACTCAAATCAAGATATTCAAGCTTCCACATACTTGATAGCCATTCTACATTTTCAGCAAACAGAGGAGGTTCGAAACCAGAATAACCTCCGAGGTCAAGGTAGACCAAATTGGAGAGATTCCCAATCTGAGATGGAATCTTCCCATGGAATCGAGTATAAGAGAGGTCGAGGTGAGTCAAGGAGGTCATTGCACAAAGGAAAGAAGGAATTGCCATACCTTTTCCAAGTAAATAATTGCCGCTCAAGTCAAGATATTGAAGCTTAGAGAGATTCCCGATCTGAGAGGGTACTGTTCCGTTGGCAACATATCTCATGTCAAGATACACCAAATTTGAGAGATTCCCAATCTGAGGAGGAATCTTCCCATGAATCCACTATCAGAGAGATTGAGGTGAGTCAAGGAAGTCATTGTCCCAAGGAAAGAAGGAATTGACATACCTTCTCCAAGGAAATAATTGCGCTCAAGTCCAAGTAATTCAAATGCTTTAAATCAGCCAAACAAGGACTTATCTCTCCACCAAAGCTCCATCTCCTATAAGCTTCCCAATCATCATTGAAAAGAGAATCTGAAGAGTTGAGGTGAAGCTGAAGAAGATGGGAAGTGACGTTGTGGCAGAGGACTCCATACCAGTGGCAACAGTTGGTATTATTATGATTCCAAGACCAAAGCCTATTTGAAGGATCATTCAGATTATTCTTAAACTTCATAAGTGTCTCACGCTCACTTGGGATGCACACACTCTCTCTGCATGGTAAGCTTAACAACCAAAGGTGGACAAAGACAAGAATATAAATGGAGGAATTCATGATCACACAAGAATATATAGAAAACAAGTGTAGTTGTTGGTTCTGCATATAAATCATCAAACTTCTATTATTTATACTGCTGCCCTGCCTGTTTTTTTCTTCACTTTCATTATTTTTTACCTTTTTTATTGTTGTGCCAAATACTAAAATATTTTTTTAATATTTTAATTCACTTCTTAGAACGGTTTCCTTTATACTGATGCAAGTGTCTTTCTTTTTTTTTTTTTGGTGTTTCCTTTTTTTAATTATTGACTTTATTATCCAATTCTCCGACTTAATTCTTAGAATAGGAAATAATTATTTTATTAAAATCAATAAAATTTATTGTATTTCATGGTTTCTTCAAAATAACTTTTAAAGGACAAAATATCCTAATTAAAAACAAGAATTTGATCAAATGGACTAAAATGACATATTTTTTAAAAATATCTCAATTAAAAAATAAAAAGACTAAAATTACAAGATTTTTTAAAAATAAGAGATAAAATATTTCAATTAAAAATAAAAAACTAAAATAACATATTAAAAAAAGACGACAATTATATTTTAAGCCTTTTTTTTCACTTTCATTATTTTTTACGTGTTTTTATTATTGTGACAAATACTAAAATATTTTTTTAACATTTTAATTCACTTCTTTTTTTACGCTGGCTTTTTTAAATTATCGACTTAATTATCCAATTCTCCCGAATTAATTCTTAGAATACGAAAAATTATGCATTTACTGTATCTATCTCTTTTTTTAAAATTCCTATGTACACTAAATTCATAAAAAAAATTAATAACAAAGAAATATGATTAATTCTTGTGCTCAATACTAAAATAAATAACATTCTTTTTGGTACAGCTTTTTTTTTTACAAAAATAAATAAGAATCATGGTTAGTGACTAAAATTAAATATAAGTTTTTTTCCTATTAAACCACGTTTTCTTGAACCACTAGTCCCCCATTTTTGGAAACAAGAATGTGATACACAGAATTGAACAACTAGTTGATCTTAACTACAAATATGCTCAATATGCAAATATGTACATCCCAAAACAGAATTTAAATAAGACTCTCAAATTTGAAAAAAAAAAAAAAAAAAAGAAGATAGCAATGACTACAATGCAAATTGAACAACCTGGCAATACAATGATACAACATCGGTTGTAAGCAACACTAAACAGTGATACTATACGAGGAAAAGATTGAAGTTTGAACCACACATGATCAAGGAAATGAAAATAGGCATGCCGCCATGATCTACAAATCAGCAAAGGAGCAATCACTATCCAAAGTCCCACAACAAATCCAATTGTCGCACTAACAAAAAACCAATTCACTCCATGCCCATGACTTCCTTCATAACTATGAGTTTTCCCATTGGAGCTGCAGTTTATGGGCAGTGGTGGACCACATAGATTGTTGCCAATAAAGCTGGAGGCATCAAAGGTTTGCAATTGAGTTCCTGTTGGAATTTTTCCCTTCAAATGATTATAAGACACGTCTAGCATGCTCAAAAAGCTCAAATTAGAAATGGTTGGAGGGATTTCACCAGAAATTTGATTCCTCGAAAAATCAATGGTTGTAACGATCCCATATTACCAATACCTTCTGGAATAGGACCAATCAATTGGTTGTGGGACAAGTTCAAAAAGTTCAATCCATTTAGATCTGTGATTTCTCTAGGAATTTCTCCTAATAATTTGTTACTTGACAGATCAATACTTGTTACCAAACCCAGAATGTTTCCATACTCATCTCCTCTTCCTTTTAGCCATAGTAGCACACTAACTATACCTGATACCGAAGAGTATGCTGTATCATTTGGTGCTTGAGAATAGATACGGGGATACTGTTTACTCCGGTTACTAGCTGGGAAACAGCTGGGTATATTGCCAGACAAATTATTTTTTGCAAGGTCTAAAACCTGAAGAAGACTCATCTGACATATTTCATTTGGAATGTGACCGGAAAAACTGTTTGATCGAAGGCGGAGGATTTTCATATTTGAGAGCTTTTCTCCAACCCATGTTGGAATACATCCTGAAAGATTATTTTCTCCAAGATCCAAGGATATCAATTGGCTAGTCTTCTTCAAACTGGTAGGAAATATTCCCGAGAGCAAGTTGTTACGAATTTGTAATGACTGCAGCTCAGCCAAGGAACCCATGGATGGGGGGAAGTTCCCAACAAAATGGTTGCTTTGTAAATTCACTTCCACTAGAAATGGCCAATTAATCCAACAATCAGGTATTTCTCCTGACAGATTATTTGATGCAAGATTGAGAAATTCTAATTGCATTGGCTTGTCCTGATTGTTACATAAAAAATCTTGCATGGATTCAGAGAATGAATTGGTTGAAAGGTCTAACTCATACACATCATTGAAAGATAGGGTAATTTACCACATAAGTGATTTGTGCTTAGATCAACAGTTTGGATAGATATTGGATTTTTTATTGTAGTCACAAGCTCACCATGGATATGATTATGAGAGAGGTTTAAATACAAAACCTGAGAATGTGCTTCCCAGAACCAAGTGGGAATAGAATCTAAAATCCCGTGTTAGACAGTCCAACATATTGAAGTTTGTTTTGTGATGAATCCACGATGGAAAGTTGGGACCTATCTGCCATGATGTCACATCCAAATAGGTAAGTTGAAAATTAGGAATCCAATTGGACCCACTTTTAAAGTGAAATTGTTCCCTGATGCATCAAACTCCTTCAAACTTGTAAGATTTGCAAGATCATCTTCGTTGACAACTCCTTGAAAATTATTGCCATCAATAAGAAGCGTTGACAATTTAGAGAGTGATCCAAGACTTTCAAATGGATTTCCGCTGAATTTATTAATAGAGAGATAGAGATATTTTAAATCTATCTCCCTTGAGTTGCGGAGATTTCCCAAAAAAGTCGGAATTGTTCCTTCAAGTTGATTATATGACAAATAAAGTTCAACAAGAGAAGTCAAATTTCCCAGGGCATCAGAAATAGTCCCATGTAAGTTGTTGCCCTAGGTTCAGGAACTTGAGACGATGAAGACCGTATAAGCAATCAGGTATAGAAGATGAGAATGAATTGAAAGACAAGTCAAGATTTTGAAGAAGTGTGAGGTTTCGAATACCACCAGGAATCGGACCTTGGATTTCATTACCCGTAATTGAAGAGAAACAAGTTTCTTCAATTTGAATATCCACTTGGGGACAAAAGAAATGGCAGGGGAATAACTAGTACGGAAAGATGGAGAGTTTGCAGAGATGAGAAGTTGAGCAAGGATGGTTCATTATAGTGAGGGAGTGTGCATCCTGACAAAGATAGGTGGGTCAAAGAAGGAAGAGATTGGAGAGTGTGTAGCCAATGAAATGCTTTGGATAGGTTTGCATTACTCAAATCAAGATATTCAAGCTTCCACATACTTGATACCCATTCTACATTTTCAGCTAACAGAGGTTCGAACCAGAATACCTCCGAGGTCAAGGTAGACCAAATTGGAGAGATTCCCAATCTGAGATGGAATCTTCCCATGGAATCGAGTATAAGAGAGGTCGAGGTGAGTCAAGGAGGTCATTGCACAAAGGAAAGAAGGAATTGCCATACCTTCAAAATAATGCGCTCAAGTCAAGATATCGAAGCTTAGAGAGATTCCCGATCTGAGAGGGTACTGTTCCGTTGGCAACAAACTCAGGTCAAGATACACCAAATTTGAGAGATTCCCAATCTGAGGAGGAATCTTCCCATAGAATCCAGTATAGAGAGATTGAGGTGAGTCAAGGAAGTCATTGTCCCAAGGAAAGAAGGAATTGACATACCTTCTCCAAGAAATAATTGCCGCTCAAGTCCAAGTAATTCAAATGCTTTAAATCAGCCAAACAAGGACTTATCTCTCCACCAAAGCTCCATCTCCTATAAGCTTCCCAATCATCATTGAAAAGAGAACTGAAGGTTGAGGTGAAGCTGAAGAAGATGGGAAGTGACGTTGTGGCAGAGGACTCCATACCAGTGGCAACAGTTGGTATTATTATGATTCCAAGACCAAAGCCTATTTGAAGGATCATTCAGATTATTCTTAAACTTCATAAGTGTCTCACGCTCACTTGGGATGCACACACTCTCTCTGCATGGTAAGCTAACAACAAAGGTGGACAAAGACAAGAATATAAATGGAGGAATTCATGATCACACAAGAATATATAGAAAACAAGTGTAGTTGTTGGTTCTGCATATAAATCATCAAACTTCTATTATTTATACTGCTGCCCTGCCTGTTTTTTTCTTCACTTTCATTATTTTTTACCTTTTTTATTATTGTGCCAAATACTAAAATATTTTTTTAATATTTTAATTCACTTCTTAGAACGGTTTCCTTTATACTGATGCAAGTGTCTTTCTTTTTTTTTTTTTTGACGTTTCCTTTTTTTAATTATTGACTTTATTATCCAATTCTCCGACTTAATTCTTAGAATAGGAAATAATTATTTTATTAAAATCAATAAAATTTATTGTATTTCTGGTTTCTTCAAAATAACTTTTAAAGGACAAAATATCCTAATTAAAAACAAGAATTTGATCAAATGGACTAAAATGACATATTTTTTAAAAATATCTCAATTAAAAAATAAAAAGACTAAAATTACAAGATTTTTTAAAAATAAGAGATAAAATATTTCAATTAAAAATAAAAAACTAAAATAACATATTAAAAAAAGACGACAATTATATTTTAAGCCTTTTTTTTCACTTTCATTATTTTTTTACGTTTTTTATTATTGTGACAAATACTAAAATATTTTTTTAACATTTTAATTCACTTCTTTTTTACGCTGGCTTTTTAAATTATCGACTTAATTATCCAATTCTCCCGAATTAATTCTTAGAATACGAAAAATTATGCATTTACTGTATCTATCTCTTTTTTAAAATTCCTATGTACACTAAATTCATAAAAAAAATTAATAACAAAGAAATATGATTATTCTTGTGCTCAATACTAAAATAAATAACATTCTTTTTGGTACAGCTTTTTTTTTACAAAAATAAATAAGAATCACTTTATTTTAATTTACCCTATAGAACTGCTTAAATGAAAATTTGGTATCATTAAACTTTGAATTTTAACTATTATTTAATCAATCCTTTCGTTAAACTTTTGTTACGAAAACAGTAAAAGTCCAAATTTTTAAAAAAAAAAATCAAGTCTTCTATTTCATGATATTCCAACCCATAATTAATATTAAATTATCAAATTTTCAATATTCAAACTAAAAATAATGTAAAAGAAAATTTGTCTTCTAAACCAAAGCTCACACCATCAAGTCCATCTCAAGGTTTTCCATTTGTTGATCTTGAACCTTTGGCACTCCACAAGTCCAGCCATGTTATGGTCTGACTTCTTCAACTTTAACCATAGTCACTCCATTACCTTCATATCAAGTTCGTCATTGACAACAATTATTGCGAGTTAAGTCAAGCAAGGAAAAAATATATAATTGATTAATAAATCAATTATAGGAAAAGGGTGTACTTTAAAGACCATTTCAGTTAAAAAAATCTATATAAAAAAAAGATTATCTCGTTCCAATCTAGCTATTTAATTTTGATCAACTTTTCAATTCACAAAATAATACTCTTATATATGAAAAAAGACTAAATTTAATTGTCATCAATTGGAAAGGTTGTTGTATCATGTATTTCTAATTGTATTTAAATCTGAATATTATTTTTTTATCATATAAAAATTACTTAGTTATATAAAAAGAAGTGTGAAAAAGAATATTAACTTTTTTTCTAAAAAATGGTATCGTATTTTGTATTTTTTACAAGATATCAACTTAAATAAGAGGAGAAACATAATTTTAATTTCCATTTCACTTTTTAAATAATTGCAAGTGTCAAATTTAAAATATCATAAAAATACTCACGTTCAATTTAATATTCTAAAAAAAAACAAATTCATACGATAACTTAAACAATCTATAGAGAAATATAATTTATTCTTGTGCCAAATACTAAAATAAGAAACATTTTTTATTTTAATTTACCGTATATAATTCTTAAATCAATGAAAAATTTATCTTAAAAAATATTAATAATTTTTTTAATCTTTGAGTAATTTACATCAAGGTAACTAATTTAGTTAATTCGTCTTCAATTTTAACTATTATTTAAATCATTCTTTTGTTACACCTGTGTTAAGTATATAACAAAAAGTCTTGCATTATAAAATTCAAATATTCTATTACTTGCAATTTGAACCCATAATTAATTTTAAACTATCAAATTTTTATTATTCAAAATAAAAGAAATGAAAACAAAATTTTCTCCTAGAAGAAACCGCTGGCCACTCCACCAAATCCATATCAAGGTCCCCACTTTTCCAACTTGAACCATAGACTACTCCATCAAGTCCATGTCAAGGTCCTCCATTTTTTCATCTTTAACCTTAGGACACTCCACAAAGTCCACCCATATTAAGGTCTCTGACTTCTTCAACTTTATCCATAGCCCATAGGCCACTCCACCAAGTTCATGTCAATGTCCCCCCACTTCTTCAACTTGAACCATAGGTCACCACATTACATTCATATCAAGTTCCTTATCATTGACTACAAATGTTTAGAATTAAGTACGCAAGGAAAAAATTAATGATGAATACATCAATTATAGAAAAAAGGATATAATTTAAAAATTATTTCAGTTAAAAAATCTATATAAAAAAAGACTATTTCGTTCCTATCTAGCTATTTTATTTTGATCCATTTTTTAATTCACAAAATAATATTCTTCTTATATATGAAAAAAGACTAATTTTCATTGTCATTAATTGGAAAAATTGTTATGTCGTCTATTTCTAATTGTATTTTAACCTGCATAGTATTTTCTTTTTCATTAAAAATTAATTAGTGAGATACAAAAAAATGTAAAATGCTTGTTTAACTTGGTCTATCATAATTATTGAATCATAGTTTTTCCTTTTATAAGTCTTGGTCCAAATTTCTTCACGTATTGTAGATCACATTTAACTTAAAATGTAAATTAGAGGATATGATCTACTAGAAGGGTGGCATGTTTTTGAAATTATTTATCTATGGTCCTAGCTATTTAATTTTTAGACCACAAGTCTTCATATATTAAAATCTTTTCCTGAATTTCATTTACTTATGTGGTGATATTTTAAGAATAGTGATAGAAGAGAAAAATAAATATACAATTTATTGAATATTATTATTTTTTATCATAAAAATTAGTATCATATTTTTTATTTTCTTTACAAGTTGTCAGCTTAAATAATAGGAGTAGCATAATTTTAATTTCCATTTTACTTTTTAAATAATTTTAAGTGCCAAATTTAAGCAATCATAAAAATATTCACTTCAATATAATATTCTTAAAAAATAATTCATACGATAACTTAAATAATCTACAAAGAAATGTAATTTATTCTTGTGCCAAATACTAAAATAAGAAACATTTTATTTTCTTTGTTTAACTTATAGAATTGCTTAAATTAATGAAAATTTTATTTTAAGTAAATATTAATATTTTTATAAAAAAACATTAATAGTTTACAATAAAGGTAATAAAATTTGGTTTAATAATGAGTCTTCAAATTTAATCATTAATTAAATCAATCCTTTCATTACACGTGTGTTAAGTAAACAACAAAAAGTCTTGCATTATTAAATTCAAGGCTTCTATTACATGCAATTTGAAATTATAATTAATTTTAAATTATCAAATTTTTATTATTCAAAATAAAATAAAAGAAAAAAAATTATCTTCTAGACAAACCGTAGACAACTCCACCAAATCCATATCAAGGCCCCACTTTTTCAACAGGAACCATAGGCCACTCCATCAAAACCATGTCAAAGTTTTTTTATGATTGACAACAAATGTTGAGAGTTATGTCAAGCATTAAAAAAAATAGACTAAAATATATCATTTTCATTCCTATAAAATTTTAATATGTTACTTTTTTTTATCCTAAGTTAATTTTGGATGATCGATAATTATCATGTATTCTTAGATTTTTGTGTCATTTTAAGACATTTATGTGATGTATATCTCATGTTTTTTTATTGTCATGAACTAATCTTCTCTTAGAGTTTAATGTAATTGTTTCTTCTTCCATGTAATAACTACTTTTTTTTATTCAATAAAACATTGTAATTGTTTCTCTTTTATGCCTAATATGTGTTTTTGGCTTGCACCAGTTTGCATGATTTTTCATTCAATTGTAATAGAAAAATTCCATTAAGTTGCGAATTGGATAGAACACCCAATAATTTTTATGTCTAGGGATATTTGAGCATCAATAAACACTTTGTCTTAATGCAAATTGTTTGATTATGCTAATCCAAAGGATTGATAGTTTAATCAAGGGATTTAGCTCTCTTCACTTAAGAAATTAAAGTTAAGATAATATGGTAGGTTAATGATAATATAATCTTTATTAAATATAAATGTGTAGTGATTACGTGATAGGAACTCCAATAAAATTAAACCCGAACAATTTTTTCATTGATTTAATCTCAATTTACTTTGCATACACGAGTGTTTGTTAAAATTCCCAAACAAAAAATTTTCCCTTAATTTTTTCTTTTATTTCCTTCCTTAATTTTCTTTATCTTTATGCATATTGTTATTTAGATGAATTTAGCTAATCTTAATTAATTTCAAATATTCATAGTGTAGAAATTTCTTTATCTTTATTCATAGTGTAGAAATATTGGTAGGAACCCAACTATGATCTCAATCTCAACCGGTCATAAAACCCAACGACTGTGATCTCCACTGCCACCACCGTTGCAAAACCCAATGAGCCCCAACTCACAACAAACCTCATTGTGAAATCCCACATGAAATTCAAATGTGAATCCAGCCATGAAACCTAGTGAAGCCAACCAAACATTGTTCTTTTCTCGATTTTGTGGTTTAATGTTTTGATATTAAGATTTTGTTGGTTCATATCTATTCTTTCATCTATTTTGTTTTCATTTAGTCCAACCACCAGGGAAAAAACGAAACACCATCAGTGGCACAGTGGTGGGATATGAGGAAAATGAAGGGTGATGGAGAGATAGATAAGAGAGAGAAGAAATGGGCAAATACAACATTGTTTTTATTTAAAAAAAACTTTTTTCCACGTATAATCTGTTAATTGATACGCTTACGTAATTTAAATGTTTAAATCACATAACAATTATCTAATTTTCCTCTCTTTTATTGCTTCTTTTGTGTTAGAACATTAGAAATTTAACTTCTTCTGAGTTTTTGTCCAATAAATGTTAAAGTTATCAAATTTATAGTATTTTTTAGTGTATTTTTTTTTATAGAATTACACAGTAGGAGGTCTGTAATATGGTTGAAGAACTGGAGCAGTTCGCTCAGCGCGTCAACAACCGTTCAACGCGAGGAGCCAACTTGGAGGTCATGCTTAGCGTGCATACGACGACTTAGTGCGCATCTACAGCTTAGCCTGTATGTGGCGGCTTAGTACGCATCTGCGGTTTAGCCTGCACCTTGCGGCTTAACGCACATTCACTTATGTCAGATGGACTTTGCATGTGCGCTTCGCGAGCACATGCTGGCTTAGCGCATGATCAATATCACAAAACATGATTGTGCTTCATTTTAAAGGAAAAAGAAAGGAAAAATCAAGCAATTCTTTAGTGGGACCAAAATTGAGAAGCTAAGACACGAGAGATGAGAGAAAATCTATTCACTTGGGACCCTTTCCTCCATTTTCTTTCACACCTCTTGCTTTCTTTTTGTATTAGTAACCCTCTCATGACAATGAGAGGCTAAATCACCCATTGTTGGGAGTTCAACTATTAAACACTCTTGATGTAATGATTCTAACTATTTATTTAATGTTATTTTAATATTATTGTCTTTTTCTGTGCTTAATATCATGTTTATAGCTTGATTACCTATTCTCATGTAGTGTTATAGGGTTTATGTATTGGAAAATGTTTATTTCCTATGAACTTGAAAAGAACATCTAGGTAATCCATGTTTAGGAATAGAATGATATTATTTTGCCTTATTTATTATACATCTTTATTCTTAAAGCAAATTATTTCATATAGCTCTTAAGGGATTAAGAGTGAAATTAGGTAATTCAAACTCTTTCACATGAGAAATCATGATTAGGGTATGTTACTGGATGAAGGTAATAATCAAAATAACGTTAAATAGTAAAAAACCCTTAATGTTGCATCAAGAGTAATTTTGATAGGTTGAGTCTCAACATATTCTGTAATTCTACTTCAACTGACAACCCACCTCTGAGTGTTTGTATTCTATCTCTTTAATGTACTATGCTTAATTATCTTCATTTATGTCAAATTTTATATTCCGTATCATTATTTGACAAATATCAATTTTAATTTATTGATTACTTAAAATTGAACATATACAAACTCTGGATACAGTTAAAGTCCTTGTAAACTCGATACTCGATCTTACTGTTTTATATACGGAAATTTATCGGGACCAATAAGCAGGTAAAAAATATGCTTTTTAACCCACAATATGAATGTAAACATGCGGTCGAAATGTGTATACTTATTTTATTCAAAAAACAAACATTTGGATAGCATACATACACGAATTCATGAAACCAAAAATTAAATAAAAAAAGCCAAACATAACAACAAATGAACGAGAGAAAAGAAAAAAAAAACAAACAAACCTGATCTTATAGAGCGCAAAAAGAACAAAGACCTGATCTTATAGCATCATAATCATCCATTGAAAAAATTGCGAAAAAACAATCTTTCTATGGGTTTCCCTTCACAGAATTCTCCTTGTATGCTAGTGCGTCTCTTCTTTTAAAATCCAACAACAACTTAGGATTCCATTATACCACGATCTCCTTGTCTTTAGACTTACAACTTCAATGACGTTATCTTTTACTAATATTTTATTTTTTCTCAATTGAATCACCATTACTCCAGTTTTCTGATGATCAATTTTGTAACTTTCAGATCCTCTATGATTTTTCTTTTTTCTCTCTCTAAAATATTTTAATTATTTTTATTTAAAAGAATCTTCTATAATTTTTCTTTTTTTCTTTTTTCTCAAAAATATTTTAAATGATCTTATCTTTTAGTAATATTTTTTTTCTCAATTGAATCACCATTACTACAGTTTTCTGATGCCAAGTCTTCTTGTAACTGTCAAATCTTCTGTAATTTTTCTCTTTTCTTTTTCTCAAAAAATATTTTAAATATTTTTATATAAAATATAAAAATAAACCCGAATAAAATTGGATATTTACATAAACATTAAAAAAAAAAACACAAATTTTTAGTTTACTGTGACTTGAACATCCTAACTTTCTTCCAACAAAGAACTAGACACACAGATATTGAAACAGCTTTTAAGAAAATCTACACAATCACCCAAAGCAAAGACTCCTTCAAAGCACTTCTTCAATTAGATGACTCCTGCTGCCTTCTTTCACCTGCTGCACCTTGGTTAACTTGTTCCACTTCTGCCCTTCCTGCCTCATAATTCATAGATGAATCTTCGGCCCATGCAAACCACAAATTCAAAATTAATGTGGCACTTTGCTTCAGTAAAAAATAGCATACCCAAAATAAAGTAAAAAAAAAAATTGTAACTCATCTTGGACTGAAGTCTAAAACCACTAGGATAAAAAATACTCCACTTTTTTTTAAACAGTTCTTACAAAATGAAAAAAAAAAGAAACATATAGAAAAATATGTAAGCATGACCAAAACAAGTAAACAAATAACTGCGATTCATCTTGGAATCAAGTCTTAAGACTAACAGAAACATACATAATCATAATTTCCTTTGTTTCTCAAAACACTTCTTCCAAGATAAGAAAATCGAAAAACTGTTACAAGGCAAATATAATAAACAAATAGAGAGATAATAAATTTTAATATCGATACAAAATATCTTTGTCTAGCTGCAAAACTCAAGCAGAATGTGAAGAGTAACAAAAGAATTAGTCAGAGAAGTATGGTAAAAGAATACAATCAACTAATTTAGAAATAAGTAAAATTTGCAAAAGGCATTGATCAAACAAGAGAAACCTCATGGAGACAACTAGAGCTACTATTCATTGCTATTTACCTTGTGAAGATTGATTCTCTGCTGGGTTGGTAAACCATGTCCCAACCATACCTTTAAGCTTATCAACCACACCTTTCCCCGGACTATTCACATACATCTCTTGGTACTTTTTCTCTGTCACCACACTTTCACCTCCTAACCTTCTCTTCACTTCCTCTGACTCAGTTACCTTTCCCAGTATTCTTTGATGTTCCATTCTTCTCTCAGGATCATCGTCTCTCTTATGCACAGCATCAGAAACCACCTTTCTCACACCTTCTTCAGTAACTTCCACTGGGGGCAGTTCCTTCTTGTGCAGAGTCTCTGATATCACTTCAGAGAGAGCCCTGTCTTCATCACCAGGCCTCAGTTTGTCCACCAAATAGTCCTTCACAGAAACCCCCTTGTCCTGTTCCACACCCACACTACTAGTTTGAGTTCCAGAAACTTTGGACTTCCAGCTTTGACTCCCGCTCGACTCGAGTGTGTCTTTCCCACTCACTTTTCTTTTCTTTTTAACCTTTTTTCTTTTTTGAATAATGACAATAAGCAAGTATTAGTCTTTAATTTATAAAAACAAAATACATAAAACTAGTTTTAATTCGATGTTAATAACCAATAAGAGTCCTTAACTCATTAGTTTGAGTGGTTCTGAATTCATCCTCTCAAATAAAATATCTTATTTGAATTTTGTGAAGGATAAAATAATATTAAGAGAAAAAAATGAATACTCCACTTCAAATGATAAAAAAATATGACATTAATGATTATTAATTACATACATGACTCATTGTTAACCCATGAATCTAACACACTTAACTACAAGTAACAATTAGTAGTAAATAAGAGATGAATGAGACAAGTTGGTAATGAGAAAATATTTGATTATTGGAAGGAATAAATAAGTAGTATTTTCTTTAATTAAAATTAATAGTTTCATTTTTCACTACAATTTAATTTGATATTTTTTATCGTCTTTTTTTTTTTAGTTAAGGGGGTAAATGTTTGTATGTCACATGAAAAATGTTCAACATTTGTCATTGTAACTTGTAAGTGTGGGGATATTACCTTCTTCGGAGTATTCAATTCACATTACTTGAATTGAAAGTTGCAGTTGATTATTTTTTCTGACAGGTTTCCTTCTCAAACTAGAAAACAGTTTATGGCACTGCTCTAGTGTTACTATACAAGTAAACTTTTCAGAGAATTAGGGACATATTATCTGTCCAAATTATGTAATAATACACTTAATATTTGACATAGAAGAGAGGTTTTAATGTTTTTAAAAGAATTTTGTCAACAAACGTATCAGGATTTGATTTATAGGTTATTAACTGTATTTGTACATAATAAATGCAAACTTTAAGGTGTGAATTATTGAGTCTCTTACATGTCCCTTTCCACTAGTAAAACACCAAAACCTTTTGGATTGAAGCATAAATAATGTAAATGCTCACCTACCTTGTTTTGAAATTCTACTTTTTATTAGAAAAATGGGGGTAACAATGATCAAACTCTAGACCACTTAGTGCCCGTTTGGTTTGGTGTTCATTGTTGTGAATGCACGTCAAATTGAAGCAAAAAATACTTGCTTTTGTGTCATTTTTAAAATTTTGACTCAAATTTCTTGGACAATGTGGATCATGGAGTTAGATTCAAACATGCTATTAATCATGCATGTTTTGATAGCATGTCATGAACCAATTATATCCGCTATCTGAAAATATAATATCAGCTAAATTAGTATATTAGAAAAAAGCTAAATTAACACTAACTGATTACTGTCCATGTAAATGTAAATTGTTAAGCAATGAGAGATGTTACAGTGGACCCAATATAATATCTAATTCTAAACCAAAGGATGGAATTATATACCTAATATCTTTGTGCTTTTTTTATGTCTTCTAGAATGCATTGTCTGCATCAACTTGTACACAAATGTTGACTTGCAGTTAATAATTATTTTTGTCAAATGGAGGATTGTTGGTGTCTCTTGAACATTGTATCTTAGCTTCTATCTTTTGTCTATGCAGGAGGTAAGAATGATTTATGGCCGGATGATAACATTTTACAAGTAATTAATGCTTATATGAACCCAAAATGTCACCAAGCAGATTCAGATATTGTGCACAAGTAGGTTTGTCTTTTTTATTCATGGTTTCCACTCATAAAGATTGATTCTTAATACTGATTGAAATATATTCAATATACTCACTAATCCGAACATGCGAAAACTGAGTCAATTTACGTCTGGTATTGTTAACGCATCTCATTCTCTTTCTAGCCAAGAAAGGTCATGCCTTTCTGTTATGGTTCTTAATACTGACTAATGATCAGGTATAAATGTTATTTTCTGAAAACAGATATGAAGTCCATTTGAAACAGTTACTGATAGCACATGTTTTGTTAAAATTTAATTAAGCTTCTGAGATTCTTAATTGGAATTTTATTTTTAATGTAACCTGATGAATTAGATCTGGCATATAAATTGTATAGCACTGTTGTCAGCTACTTAAAATTTACTCATCTCTATAGGGGTCTTGCTCAATATCCGTTTCAACGTACTAAACTCCAGCAGATATGTGTTGGATTCTTTGAGTGGCCTTCAGAGAAAACAGGTTCTTCGTCTTCTTTGACATATTCTAATAGAACAATTCATACCTCCAGTGAAATAATTTATTATAGTAACATGTCTTAACAACTAATTTATTTTGTGGTTTGGGGGTGGCCTGGGGGCACAACTGTGAGCACTTACTACTAAGTAAAGACTATTTTGTTCATTGGTCATGTAATGATTTCTTAGTGATTTGAATTATAAATTTGAGCTGTGCTATGTCTGTGCTGGACTTTTCATAGTTATTTTGTGTTGCTAATTTACATTTCATTAAATAGATGGGTATATCCTTCCAAGTATAGCTGAAAGAAATTTACGACGATTTGCCAATTTGCGTTTAACTTCATCTGAAGTTGGAATGAACCTTCCTTTACATGAGGTACTGCTAACCCTTTCCACTCCCTAATTAACATTTCATTTCATGTGTATTAATAAAAGATTAAAAGTTAAAAAAGTGTATAATGTTATACACAATATTGCTACTGGATGGTGTTGCTTGAATTTTCCTGTTATTTCTAGTTTCTGCACACCATGTGCTTAAGCCAATTTTATATAATGAAACTTTTGCTTATAAGAAATATTACATACAAAATTAATTTTTTCATATCCAAATAATAAAACTACTTTCAATAAGCTAGTGTAATCAAACAAAACTAATAAGAAGTGTGATACCTGGGCCAATAAACGAGCATTCCAATCTTGATTTTCAGAAACATTGCATTTCATGAGATATTATCTGGTTTGAGCAACAGCTGGATTACCTTTCCAGTAAGCATAAGGCTCTCTGTTCAGCCATGGTATCCTCGTAGTGCCTTCTTTCAACTCTCCCAACAAAATATGCCATGGCTTTATATTAATCTCTGCCCTGTGCACCACACATGCAATACTTTTTACTTGTTTAAAAATTAAGGTCCCGTTAGAGCTGATTGTGAATTTTCAATTTTCCGTTTTAAAATATAATTTCAAAATACAAACATGTTCAACAAAAATTGCACTAAGTTAATTTTTTACATTATGGATTATCTAATTCAAAATTTACAAGAAGAATAGGCAGATCGAGATATATATTATTGAAGTGTAGGAAGAATCAGGGAAGACAATGTCCAAGGTAGCATCATTTCCACAATACCGAAACAAGGGAGTTGGTTGCTCAACATTAGGGCCATTGTAACGATCAGACAAAACCACAGGCCAATCCACACAATCAAACATAAGCTCCAAATCAGGTATCTTGCCAGGGTACCTTCTCAACAATTGTAGAATCCCCCATATGCTAAAAACATCCCTTGTTTGATAGGGCCTTGAGTAAGTCTCCAAATAAGCCCTACCCTTTAATATTATCAACCTAAAATAATTCTTACAAGTTATAAAGTTGATTTGATGATAAAAAAAAAAACACAGATGGGTTTGAATCTTTTTTTTTTCTCTAACAAAAACTAATAACTAATATTGACCGATAAAAAAAAAACCTAAAATTTGCCGTTTGCTTTGCCCTCTCCACCATGTCTTGCGTGATGCCCGTGCGGGCCCATGGCCTCAAATCCTCGTGGATCCAACGGAAGTAATCTGGACACGTGGCGGTGGCTGGAGTGCTCTGATGGTCTTGTAGGTTTGTGGGGCATGTTCCGGTGAGGTTGTATGCGGTGCAGTTCAACGGGGCTATTGGCTTCCGGATGGAGACTGTGAAAGGACTCGTGCCATATGGCGTGGTGCTTTGTGCTGATTTGGAAGATGATGCACCGGAAAACATACGCTACACGTACACCACGTGCCACACAATGACCACAAATATTCAAACAAACCATGCATGCCTCATCAAATAAAAACAACACCCACGTAGCTCCAGAGTTTAACTAGAAAAACGTATATACAGTGCTGTAATTTGCATGGGAACGTAAGCTTTGAAATGGTTAAAATTAAGAAGCTAGAGAGAAGTGAGAATAAAACAAGAGTGCCGTTAAAATAGCATTATTTAATGAATAATGTAAGGGTACAACAGTGACAAAATTATGGGTCCAAGATAATTCTACGTGCATGAAACTACAAGGCTCACGATCCCATAAAGTCAAGAATTCGTTGGTCCCTTCTTTGGGATGTGTGTAAAGTTTGAAGGACATGTGATTTACAAAAACTTCTTACAACTCACAACCTTTGGAATTTGTCTATGCCTGGTTAACCCACAATTTCTGGCGCCTGTTGCGGTTAGGAACATAGGCTAGCAAAAACACTAATCATTTCAAGAGAAATGTTAACACACTTTTCTAATATATTATTTTTTATTTTAAAATTTATTAAAATAAAAAAATTCAGTTGATCTCATATTTTATTTAGCAAATTTTTCTCATATATTAAGTCTTAGGTTTTTAAAATTATAAAGCTAAAACTAAAATGTTTTACTAAATGTATTTTAAAGTAAATTTTATACACAAAAATATTATGATTTTATAAAAATATTACTTCAAATAAAAAGTCTTATAATTTAATACTAATTTCCAACTATATAAAAAATTTAAAATGTAATGTTGAATCTTTCCTGAGTCGTCCGACAATAAAAAAAACTTGAATCCTTATTCAATTGTCTTCAAGTTTTAGTCAAATTGTTTGGTCAAGGGAGACATATTGAGCCCTCCTAACTATAAGCTACCCTGAGGGTTTCTATCTTTCTTCTTCTTTTTTTTTTTGTTTCCCACTTAATTTTTTACTTTGGCAGCAAGGGTTAAACCTACCATATCTACATGACTATGTCTTACTTTCCAATAAGTTACACCTAAATAGCTAACATATTCCTCTTGCTCACGCACACTATATTTCGTAAACTTTTCACGATCATCTTTATATTATCAAATTCATTTAATTAATATACAATTATCTTAATATTATAAGCAAGTCTCTGTATAATCATGTAGTGTTTCTAAATTGAATGAGTCTAAATCACACACTCCTGAAAAAAAAGTCATATTGTCAAAATATCCGTAAAAAGATAGAAATACTATGTTATGGGCAAGATTTTGATATACTATAACCTTAATTTTTACAATAAACCTGAATGTCTAAATATCATAACTCTGAATATGTTTGTCGGTAGCAACTTACTGCGTGCGACTTTAACTTGTGAATAATTAATGGGTAAAAGAGTAAGTGAGAAACGTTTTTAATGGCCACACGAATATAGTTGGCTAAGCGACGAAATGACAATGTGTTAATTTTGTCGTGTCCTCAACGATGCGTATGCCTCAGGCCGAGGGAATTCTCACACACCATTCCTAACAATTTCTAAGGAATTCCACAACGTGTCTATGCTTCAGACAACAATAACGTACCAAATAAACAAGTAGCATCTAATAACGTTAAAATAAGCACACGCATATATCGAGCCAACCAACGTTGGAGGTAGAAGAACAACAATAATATCAATATTTAATTTCATTTAGTATTAATTTATTAGGATCTCGACGTAAAATAATAATTTATTAAAAAATAAACATAAAATTTGAATATTTATTAAGGATAAAAACTTATTTAATTTCTTTTAGTGTTTAATAGTGTTTTGGTCTATGTTTTTTTTTGTTTTTTTATAGTTATTTCTTTTCAAATTTGATGACATTGTCATTGGGTCCTTCTACCCTTCACATCAGCAAATTGGACACTAAAGAGACTCGGTCAGAAACAAATAACTACTAGGGGTACACTAACATGAGAGGATTTAACACTTTTGGAGTAGGAAAACAGTTAAGTGGGAGCATTGACTTTGTGATTGTGAGAAGGGTAGATAGATAGTAGTAACATTGAGCTTCCAAAAAAAATAAAATTGTGTGTGTGTGTTTCTGCTTAGAGTCTTAGTATTGTTCAAAGGATTTTGTTTTGAGACAAGAAAATCACTGAAAGATTATGGATGTGAAAAATGGCAGCAAATGGCTTTGGTAGTACACAATGGTTGCAGAGTGCCAAAGAAGCAAAGCAAAACCTGTTTCAAAAGCACCCGGGTCAGACAGTCACAGAGTGGAAAAATGGCTCCACGCAAACCAGTTGATGAAAACAAAAAAAAAATTGGTACTTCTTTTTCTTCTAAAGTTATCATGTCATTATTATTATTTTAAAAATCAAATTACCACAAAAAGGGTGTTTTTATGAGGCACTTTTTGAAAATGAATTAATTAATAAATAATGTAGTTATTAGAAACCGGGTCTTCACGACACTAAAGACACTCGGTTGATAGCACTTGCATAAACTTTTGTTCCTTGCATCATCTCATGTGTCTCCATTCTCCATTCTCTGCTTCCACTAACGAATAAACCTCATTGATTAGGGTTCAATGATTTTTCAATGAATAAAATTAATTTTAAATTCTTAATTCTAACAGCTCACGTATAGTCTGTTGAATCAAATGGATTAGACTCTTGATATTATAAAGTATATATTACAACATATAACAAAATTAAAAATTGATTCTTTGTGTAAAATAAATAAATCTAATTAATTATGCTTGTTATGTTATTATATCATTTTTCCGGTGTGGAGTAACATCAAAATCAAAGTAACAAAGTTACTTGCATGTTACTCTAACCATCATTCCAGCTAAGTCGAATATGGTTTCATGTTTTGTTAAATAATTTAGATTTCCTTATCAAAGTGTATCTGTCTTTTACACAAGTTTTTTCACTTTATTTTATTTCCCCCAGAATCAATTGTTATTTATACTATTAAATTATTAGTTCGATAACTACCATGTCGATCATTGTTAATTTTGTTTCCTCCATTGTTCCGAGTACGCATATACTATTTACTTTACGATTAAACGTGTTACTTGCAGATAAAAACTCTTTATAATGAAGTACAATTGTTTATATCTACAACAATTATAGAGTCAATTAAACACTCATCAAAGGCAGAAAAGCTTTACTTTAACATTAGATAGAGGCTCATACCAATCATGGCGGTGGTTATAATTACACACATCAGCAACTGTAAAAGATCTTGCTCGGCCACAGAAAAAAAATGCTTGATGCACATCTGATAAACTCACTCAAGGTATATGTATTGATAGTTTAAAAGAGAGACTGAATATTAAATGATAAAAATATAAAATAATTGTTTTGTATTGGAAGAGTACACATATATATGCCCAAATGTAGATTCAAAGTTCAAACATTTTGGGCCTATAGCTAGACCATCCTCCTAGTCATAGCCATCTGAATTGGATCGACCCCACCCCAAGGTTTGTGTTGCATCACCTGCATGCTTTCACCTACTTTTAGAACGTTATTGTAGCTTTTAAACTATGGCCACAGAAGTTGTTATAGTTTTCTCGTGACTTTCTGTATTGGAAAATACTAGGGACAGATATAATTGATACAGGCATAATTAATTATTGTCATGTTGCTATTACGAAGACTCCTCAAAGAATATGTTTAGTAAATCATGATCAAGTAGAAATTGCAATGGCAAACTGTTTTTTAAAATCTTATTAGTCAGTGGTAGATCACCCGCGTTTAAACCCAAATTTAGTTATATCCTGGTATGTTATATTTTCCATTTAATTTAGTGCTCTGTTTGGAAATTTGCGTGTCGAATTGTTTTTTATACGTACCTACCCAACACTCTTTGGCCAAATACCACTGTTCATGGAGGAATCTGTCCTGAAAGGAGTATAGAACCAGAAACAATATGCGTGGTGGTATCTATCATTCTGAAAAGGAGAAAAAAAGCGGGATACGTACAATAGTAGGACTGTGACACTACTAGAAAAATCTATGCACCTTTCATGTAATGTCCCTAAATTTATGAACAAAAGATTCAGGTGTCGTTTATTGAATTTGTTTTACATGGAGTGTAAAGTCATATCCAATACTAAGTGTATGTTTATATAATTCTTTTTAGAATAAATACTCTTCTTTATTTACAACTGATAAAAATGTTATTACATTAATTTTTAAAATAAGCTAAATGAAGCATGTTTCATAAGAAATTAACTTTTACTGTAATTGTTACATTTTTTATAACAAAGAAAGATGGGTGAAGACGGTGAAGGAAAAAAAATGAAGATAATGTCTATGTTGTTCAAATAACAGTATTAATTGTATTAAAATAGTTAATATTAAAAAATATATTAGTAAATATAACATTGTTGTGTTGGTGCTATTTATTGTACATCAAAATATGTAAAAATAATAATTAAATTAATTGTAATTTGTATAATTGGTATGGGTTATTGTTTTATCTATGCTGGATTTTGTTGTATCACACATATAATCACTTATATATGGGGCTACTATTGTCCTTTGCAGTTGTGTGTTGCGGTTATGATTCTTTTCTTTTTAATCATTTTTCCATTTCTGGTTAAGGAAGGTAAAGAGAGTGAGATGCCACCACCATGGAATTTGCTTGAGCTATTCAGATGATGACGACTCCACTTTTTTCTGAGTCAGATTGCTGCACAGTGTAGAGATGGCATTGCGCCACGAGTGGCAGAGATTTGTGTGACGCTTGCTGAAAATGAAAGAAGTGGGGAGGGGATGTGCAAGTTAAGGGAGCAAGAAGAAAGACTTGAAAGGGATGGAGGGTGACAATGGTCTAAATGGAAACATGGTTTTGTTTATTAAAATATACACGGAATAAAGGGGTTGTAAAATAATTAAATTGAAACGAAATCAAGATTATATTGGGTGTATATTCAATAATTAAAATAAAATCCTTTTCTCATTACCTTGTTTTACACTCCTTTATTATAACAATAATAGAATTGTATCTCGGTTGCATTTTACTTTACATCCCTTTTATTATAATAACGAAAATACAGTTTTGTAGTAAAAAAATTATGTCCCCAACAATGTCACAAAAATATGATTCTATTATATATTTATATAACAAAATTATATTTCCATAAAAAAAATACTTCTGGAATTTCCTAATTTTCTACCCACATGGGTATTGTGAATAACATTGATGGCACGCAGTGATAATAGTAACTCCACTTATATATTTATATAAAATCCTGCTCTGTACGATAAACAAATTTTGAAAATTTTCACCCATAAATGGAGTCCTTTAGATGTCCACACATAGGTCCTTCTAGACTTGAATGACAAATTGAAAGGTACCAAAAAAAAAAGGTTTTGATATAATAATAACATGCTAAAAGGTTAATTTGTGTATTGTGAATTATTGATTTTGTTTATTATACATCCTTTTTCTTCTTTTTTGTCAAAATTTTAATTATTTAGCAGTTTTACACTGACAAAATATTTGTAATACCTTAAAATTTTATCACATGATTTTTAGGTCATAACCCAAGTAAGAAATCATATGATTATTACATCGTTTAACAGTGATTTTTTTTTTATGAAAGTGACTAAGCAATGACAAACAGAAATATAGATTAAGACCGCCCAAAAGATAATTGAGATACTAATAATAAAATTCGTAGAAGGATGAAGAACTAAAAGTTGATAAAATTCAAATTCTTAACCATTCATTTAAAGAGTTAGAATCTGTCACTCTATTCAGACCAATCAGTACTAAAGAACAATTTATATATATTAACCAAAAATAATGAAAGCTGGCTACACTGGTTTTCAATGGGAAGAGTCCGAGAGACCACTTCCAGCATTAAAATTTTGTACAAAACAGAATACATAAATTAATGACACCTTCCATATTGGTGTGTAGCGCAACATCCTTATTACAAACTAAACACGCATTAAGCATCAAAATACACTCATTTAAATTATTTCTTGCAAGCATTAAGAAAAATACTACTACTTAGTATTGCGGGAATGGAGCAACGGCAGGTTCATCTGAGAGCTCCATAGCATCAAAAGGTTGTGGAGAAATTGAGGTGAATTGAAGAGAGTGCACAGGTCCTGGAGCCACCATACCTGAGCTTTTGATCTCACCCATTTGTCGACGAGCATTTGCACAATTTGGGAAGAAACACACCTGTGCATACATGAAAGACAAAACTTATAATTTATTAATAATTTATTAGACAATTTATAATCATATATCATTGTGTGTTCAGTTCAGGGTTTAAATAACATTTTTATATGTGTAAGTGCATGTATATTATTTATTGAGATATTTTATTTGAATTTTTCATTAAAAATACTAAATTTATTAACATGATATGTGCCTCGTTAGGGCAGTGGTTTAATTAAATCTGATAGTGAGAACTGAATTGACGGCAGATTCCCTTTACTGTGAAAAAAAAAAAGATTGTATTTGGAGGGGTCCATATGTGTGATGAAAGAGTTGTTAATTACCACTTTTATATATAAAAAACTAGTTAATTACTACTGCTACTGGTAAATATAACATTTTTGTGTTGGTGCTGTTTTTTGTACATCAAAATATGTAAAAGTAATAATTAACTTGTAATTTGTATAGTTGGTATGGGTTGTTTTATCTATCCTGCATTTTGTTGTATCACACATATAATCATTTATATATATATATGGGCTACTATTGTCACTACCAAAAATGCTATTGAGACTACCAAAGCATTTGAAATTACTTGGTTATCCTTAGTTCCATTTCCCCACACCTCCTATCCTTCCCCTCTTTACGTTCAGCTACTCTCCCTCTTTACATCCAAAAACAGAATTTAAATAAGGCTCTCAAATTTGAAAAAAAAAAAAAAAGATAGCAATGACTACAAATTGATCAACCTGCCAATACAATGATAAAACATCGGTGTATTCTAAGCAACACTAAACAGTGATAATACCTGAGCGAAAAGATTGAAGTTTGAACCACATGATCAAGGAAATGAAAATAGGCATACCGCCAAGATCTACAAATCAGCAAAGGAGCAATCACTATCCAGAATCCCAGAATAAATCCAATTGTCGCACTAACAAAAAACCAATTCACTCCATGCCCATGACTTCCTTCATAACTATGAGTTTTCCCATTGGAGCTGCAGTTTATGGGCAGTGGTGGACCACATAGATTGTTGCCGATAAAGCTGGAGGCATCAAAGGTTTGCAATTGAGTTCCTGTTGGAATTTTTCCCTTCAAATGATTATAAGACAAGTCTAGCATGGTCAGAAAGCTCAAATTAGAAATGGTTGGAGGGATTTCACCAGAAAGTTGATTCCTCGAAAAATCAATGGATTGTATTGATCTCATATTACCAATACCTTCTGAAATAGGACCAATCAATTGGTTGTGGGACAAGTTCAAAAAGTTCAATCCATTTAGATCTGTGATTTCTCTAGGTATTTCTCCTAATAATTTGTTACTTGACAGATCAATGCTTGTTACCAAACCCAGAATGTTTTGGTACTCATCTCCTCTTCCTTTCAGCCATAGTAGCACACTAACTATAGTAGATCCGGAATTGTAAGTTGTACTATTTTGTGCTACAGAATAGATACGAGGATTTCTACTTTGGTTCATTAGTGTCATGGCACTCAAGTTACTGAAACAGCTCGGTATATTGCCAGACAGATTGTTTTGTGCAAGGTCTAAAACCTGAAGAAGACTCATCTGACATATTTCATTTGGAATGTGACCAACAAAACTGTTTGATTGAAGGCGGAGAATTTTCATATTTGAGAGCTTTTCTCCAACCCATGTTGGAATACATCCTGAAAGATTATTTTCTCCAAGATCCAAGGATATCAATTGGTTAGTCTTCTTCAAACTGGTAGGAAATATTCCTGAGAGTGTGTTGTTACGAATTTGTAAAGACTGCAGGTCTGCCAAGGAACCCATGGATGGGGGGATGTTCCCAACAAAATGGTTGCTGTGTAAATTCACTTCCACTAGAAATGGCCAATTCATCCAACAATCAGGTATTTCTCCTGATAGATTATTTGATGCAAGATTGAGAATTTCTAATTGCATTGGTTTGTCCTGATTGTTACATAAAAAATCTTGCATGGATCCAGAGAATGAATTGGTTGAAAGGTCTAACCTATACACAGCATTTGAAAGATAGGGTAATTTACCACATAAATGATTTGTGCTTAGATCAACAGTTTGGATAGATATTGGATTTTTTATTGTAGTCACAAGCTCACCACGGATATGATTATGAGAGAGGTTTAAATACAAAACCTGAGAATGTGCTTCCCAGAACCAAGTGGGAATAAAATCTAAAATCCCCGTGTTAGACAGTCCAACATATTGAAGTTTGTTTTGTGACTGAATCCACGACGGAAAGTTGGGACCTATCTGCCATGATGTCACATCCAAATAGGTAAGTTGAAAATTAGGAATCCAATTAGGACCCACTTCTAAAGTGAAATTGTTCCCTGATGCATCAAACACTGTCAAGCTTGTAAGATTTGCAAGATCATCGTCCTTGACAACTCCTTGAAAATTATTGCCATCAATCCAAAGAGATGACAATTTAGAGAGTGATCCAAGACTTTCAAATGGATTTCCACTGAATTTATTAATAGAGAGATAGAGATATTTTAAATCTATCTCCCTTGAGTTGCGGAGATTTCCCAAAAAAGTCGGAATTATTCCGTCAAGTTGATTATATGACAAATCAAGTTCAACGAGAGAAGTCAAATTTCCCAGGGCATCAGAAATAGTCCCATGCAAGTTGTTGTCCCCTAGGTTGAGGAGCTTGAGACGATGAAGACCGTATAAGCAATCAGGTATAGAAGATGAGAATGAATTTCCAGACAAGTCAAGATTTTGAAGAAGTGTGAGGTTTCGAATACCACCAGGAATGGGACCTTGGATTTCATTATCCGGTAATTGAAGAGAAACAAGTTTCTTCAATTTGAATATCCACTTGGGGACAAAAGAAATGGCAGGGGAATAACTAGTAGCGGAAAGATGGAGAGTTTGCAGAGATGAGAAGTTGAGCAAGGATGGTTCATTATAGTGAGGGAGTGTGCAGTTTGATAAATATAGGTGGGTCAAAGAAGGAAGAGATTGGAGAGTGTGTAGCCAATGAAATGCTTTGGATAGGTTTGCATAACTCAAATCAAGATATTCAAGCTTCCACATACTTGATACCCATTCTACATTTTCAGCAAACAGAGGTTCGGAAAAATAATTTCCGAGGTCAAGATAGACCAAATTGGAGAGATTCCCAATCTGAGATGGAATCTTCCCCATGAATCCAGTATCAGAGAGGTCGAGGTGAGTCAAGGAGCTCATTGCACCAAGGAAAGAAGGAATTGCCATACCTTCTCCAAGTAAATAATTGACGCTCAAGTCAAGATATCGAAGCTTAGAGAGATTGCCAATCTGAGATGGAATCTTTCCCATGAATCCAGTATAAGAGAGGTTGAGGTGAGTCAAGGAGGTCATTGTCCCAAGGAAAGAAGGAATTGACATACCTTTTTCAAGGAAATAATTGCCGCTCAAGTCCAAGTAATTCAAATGCTTTAAATCAGCCAAACAAGGACTTATCTCTCCACCAAAGCTCCATCTCCTATAAGCTTCCTCATCGGATGCAATGTAGCCATCATCGAAAGCAGAAGGTGAACTGTGGAGGTGAAGCTGAAGAAGATGGGAAGTAAGGTTGTGGCAGAGGACTCCATACCAGTGGCAACAGTTGGTATGATTATGATTCCAAGACCAAAGCCTATTTGAAGGATCATTCAGACTATTCTTAAACTTCAAAAGTGTCTCACGCTCACTTGGGATGCACACACTCTCTCTGCATGGTAAGCTTAACAACCAAAGCTGGACAAAGACAAGAATATAAATAATGGAGGAATTCATGATCACACAAGAATATATAGAAAACAAGTGTACTTGTTGGTTCTGCATATAAATCATCAAACTTCTATTATTTATACTGCTGCCCTGCCTGTTTTTTTCTTCACTCTTTTTTTTATTATTGTGCCAAATACTAAAATATATTTTTAAAACTTTAATTCACTTCTTAGAACGGTTTAAATTAAAAAAAAATTAGGAAATTTTATTTTTGACGTTTCCTTTTTTAAAATTTTAATTCACTTCCTCTTTTTTTACGCTGACTTTTTTAAATTATCGACTTAATTATCCAATTCTCCCGAATTAATTCTTAGAATACGAAAAATTATGCATTTATTGTATCTATCTCCTTTTTTAAAATTCCTATGTACACTAAATTCATAAAAAAATCAAAATTAATAACAAAAAAATATGATTTGTTCTTGAGCTCAATACTAAAATAAGAAACATCCTTTTTGGTACAGTTTTTTTTACAAAAATAATGTAAAAGAAAATTGTTTTCTAACATTCTTGTGCTCATATGAAGTTCCCTGTCATTGACAACAAATGTACTATTTCATGATATCCCACCCCATAGCCCACACCATCAAGTCCATCTCAAGGTTTTCCATTTATTCATCTTGAACCTTTGGACACTCCACAAAGTCCAGCCATGTTATGGTCTGACTTCTTCAATATAATACTCACCTTCAATATAATATTCTAAAAAATACTCACCTTCAATATAATATTCTAAAAAATAAATTCATACAATAACTTAAACAATCTACAAAGAAATATAATTTATTCTTGTGCCAAATACTAAAATAAGAAACATTTTTTATTTTAGTTTACCGTATAGAATTTCTTAAATCAATGAAAATTTTGATTTAAGAAAATATTAATAATTTTTTTAATATTTTGAGTAGTTTAGTTACATAAAAGGTAATTAAATTTAGCTTAATTCTTCTTCAAATTTTAACTATTATTTAATGAACTGCTTTACACAAAAGTGTGCATGTTGTTCATTGATAATGAGCAATGAACCTTTTTACTTGTCAGATATCTTATTTGATTTATGAGATTTCTTGCTGAAAAAGGATTTGAAATTTCATGGGATTTGATCTTATATAGAACTTTAGACTGAATTACTTTTTGCCTCACAATGGTAACAAAATATCTTTTGTCTTTGAATTTTTTTTGGTGGTTATAGAGGTATGAGATTGTCAATGGTGTGGTAGAGGTTACACTTGTGTTAAGTAAATAACAAAAAGTCTTGCATTATAAAATTCAAATATTCTATTACTTGCAATTTCAACCCATAATTAATTTTAAACTATCAAATTTTTATTATTCAAAATAAAAGAAATGAAAAACAAAATTTTCTCCTAGACAAATCGCTGGCCACTCCACCAAATCCATATCAAGGTCCCCACTTTTCCAACTTGAACCATAGACTACTCCATGAAGTCCATGTGAAGGTCCTCCATTTTTTCATCTTGAACCTTTGGACACTCCACAAAGTCCAGCCATATTAAGGTCTCTGACTTCTTCAACTTGATCCATATCCCATAGGTCACTCCACCAATTTCATGTCAATGTCCCCCCACTTCTTCAACTTGAACCATATTGGACACTATATTACCTTCATATCAAGTTCCTTATCATTGACAACAAATGTTTAGAATTAAGCAATGAAAAAATTATAAATGATGAATACATCAATTATAGGAAAAGGATCTAAATTTAAAGACTATTTCAGTTAAAAAATCTATATAAAAAAAGACTATTTTGTTCCAATCTAGCTATTTAATTTTGATCCATTTTTTAATTCACAAAATAATATTCTTCTTATACATGAAAAAAGACTAATTTTCACTATCATCAATTGGAAAGATTGTTCTGTCAACTGATTCTAATTTTATTTTAACTTGAATATTATTTACTTTTTCATTAAAAATTAATTAGTGAGATACAAAGAAGTCTAAAATGCTTGTTTAACTTGGTCTATCATAATTATTGACATCATAATTTTTCCTTTTATAAGTCTTGGTCCAAATTTCTCCATGTATTGTAGATCATATTTAACTTAAAATGTAAATTAGAGTATATGATCTACCAAGAAGTGTGGCATATTTTTAAAATTATTTATCCATGGTCCTAGCTATTCTATTGTTAGACCACAGGTCTTCATATATTAAAGTCTTTGCCTGAATTTCTTTTACTTGTGGGGTGATATTTTAAGAATAGTGATAGAAGAGAAAAAATAAATTTACAATTTATTGAAATATCCAACTTATGAAGATTTACATTCATCATGCATACGTTTTTCAGTTTTCATTATCATTTTGGAAAGGTTGTTTGTGTTAATTGTCTATTTCTAATTAATTTGAAAATGAATATTAATTATTTTATCACAAAAATTTGTATCATATTTTTTATTTTCTTCACAAGTTATCAGCTTAAATAATAGGAGCAACATAATTTTAATTTCCATTTTACTTTTTAAATAATTTTAAGTGCCAAATTTAAGCTATCATAAAAATACTCACCTTCACTATAATATTTTAAAAAAATAATTCATACGATAACTTAAATAATCTACAAAGAAATATAATTTATTCTTGTGTCAAATACTAAAATAAGAAACATTTTATTTTCTTAGTTTAACGTGTAGAATTGCTTAAATTAATAAAAAAATTTATTTTAAGTAAATTTTAATATTTTTATAAAAAAACATTAGTAGTTTACAATAAAGGTAATAAAATTGGTTTAATAATGAGTCTTCAAATTATAACTATTATTTAAATCAATCCTTTTGTTACATGTGTAATAAGTAAACAACAAAAAGTCTTGCATTATTAAATTTAAGTCTATTACTACATATTTGAAACTATAATTAATTTAAATTATCAAAATTTTATTATTCAAAATAAAATAAAAGAAAAAATATTGTGTTTTAGACAAACCGTAGACAACTCCACCAAATCCATATAAAGGTCTCCACTTTTTTAACTTGAACCATAGGCCACTCCATCAAATCCATGTTAAAGTTTTTTATGACTGACATCAAATGTTGAGAGTTATGTCAAGCAAGAAAAAAATAGACTGAAATATATCATTTTCGTTCCTATAAAATTTTAATGTTATTTTTTTTTTATCCTAAGCTAAGTTTGGATGAGTGATAATTATCATGTATTCTTAGATTTTGGTGTCATTTTAGGACATTTATGTGATGTATATCTCTTATGTTTTTTTATTGCCATGAACCAATCTTCTCTTAGAGTTTGTATGATTTTTTATTCAATTGTAATAGAAAAATTTCTTTGAGCTGCGAATTGGAGAGAACACTCAATAATTTTTATGTCTAGAGATAGTTGAGCATCAACAAATACTTTGTTTTGATGCAAATCGTTTGATTATGGTAATTCAAGGGATTAATAATTTAATCAATGGATTTGGGTCTCTTCACTTAAGGAATTAATGTTAAGACAATATGATAGATTAATGATAATATAGCATTTATTAAATATAAATGTGAGTGATTACATGATAAGAACTCCAATAAAATTAAACCTGAATAAATTTTTCATTGATTTAATCAGTGTTTGTTAAAATTCCCAAACAAAAAGTTTTCCCTTATTTTTTTCATTTATTTCCTTCCTTAATTTTCTTATTTTTATTTCTTCCTTTAATTTCTTTATCTTTATGCATATTGTTATTTAGATTGAATTAGCTAATCTTCATTAATTTCAAATATTCATAGTGTAGAAATTTCTTTATCTTTATTTGTAGTGCAGAATTATTGGCAGGAACCCAACTTTGATCTCAACTGCAACCCCGTCATAAAACCTAACAACTGTGATCAATCCAACTGCGAATCCACTGGTGCAACCTAGTGAAGCCCATCAAACAGTTTTTCTTTTCTTGATTTTGTGATTTGATTTTTTGTTGTTAAGATTTTGTTGGTTTATGTCTATTCTTTCATCTAGCTTGTTTTCATTTAGTCCACCTACTGGGGGGAAAATGAAACACCATCTGAGGAAGATGATGGGTGATGTAGACAAATAGAAAATAGAAGAAAGAAGAAAGGAGCAATACGACATCGTTTTTATTTTTTATTTTTTTTAAAAAAATTTGCACGTGTAATCCCGATAATCCCAAACAGACAAAGAATACACACGAGTGACATGCATCATGGCCGATTAACAACATGTGGATAAATAATGATTTTGAACTAACAATAAAGATCTAAATTTTTTTTTCAAATATTAGAAATCTGATCTGAAAAAAAAATGAATATTTTTCGAGGGCCAATAAGCAATAAAAAATGATGCTTTTTAACCCACAATATGAAGGTAAACATGTGGTCAAAATGTATATACTTAATAGAAAATAAACATTTGGATAGCATACATACACGAATTCATGAAACCAAAAATTAAATGAGAAAGCCAAACATAACAACAAATGAACGAGGGAAAAGAAAAAAAAAAAGGAAGAAGAAGAACAAACCTGATCTTATAGAGAAAAAAGAACAGGGACCTGATCTTATAGCATCATAATCATCTTTTGAAAGAATTGCGAAAAAACAATCTTTCTATGGGTTTTCCTTCACAGAATTCTCCTTTTTTTCTCCGTCCCCCTCCTTGTATGCTAGTGCGTCTCTTCTTTTATATTCCAAGAACAATTTAGGTAATATTTTACTTTTTGCTCAATTGAATCACCATTACTCCAGTTTTCTGATGATCAATTTTGTAACTGTCACATCTTCTATAATTTTTCTTTTTTCTTTTTCTCAAAAATATTTTAAATTTTTTTATTTAAAAGATAAAAATAAACCCGGAAAAAATTGGATATTTACATAAACATTAAAAAAAAACACAATTGGATTTTTATTTTACTGTGACTTGAACTTCCTAACTTTGTTCCAACAAAGAACAAGACACACAGATATAGAAACAGCTTTTAAGAAAATCTACACAATCACCCAAAGCAAAGACTCCTTCAAAGCACCTCTTCAATTAGATGACTCCTGCAGCCTTCTTTCACCTGCTGCACCTTGGTTAACTTGTTCCACTTCTGCCCTTCCTGCCTCATAATTCATAGATGAATCTTCGACCCATGCAAACCACAAATTCAAAATTAATGTGGCACTTTGCTTCAGTAAAAAATAGCATACCCAAAATAAAGTAAAAAAATATGCAAGCATGACCAAAACAAGTAAACAAATAACTGCGATTCATCTTGGAATCAAGTCTTAAGACTAACAGAAACATACATAATCATAATTTCGTTTGTTTCTCAAAACACTTTTTCCAAGATAAGAAAATAGAAAAAATGTCACAAGACAAATATAATAAACAAATAGAGAGAAAAAATGTCACAAGACAAATATAATAAACAAATGTCACAAGAAAAAATGTCACACCTTTCTCACACCTTCTTCAGTAACTTCCACTGGGGGCAGTTCCTTCTTGTGCAGAGTCTCTGATATCACTTCAGAGAGAGCCCTGTCTTCATCACCAGGCCTCAGTTTGTCTACCAAATAGTCTTTCACAGAAACCCCCTTGTCCTGTTCCACACCCACACTACTAGTTTGAGTTCCAGAAACTTTGGACTTCACACCACTTCCTACACCAGCAACTTTTCCAGAAACTGGAGCTAGTTTCTCTGTCAGAGACTGAGCAACACTTTTTCCATATTCTGTAGGAGCAGCAGCATGGTCAGTTCTCTTCTCTTGTGGTGTTGTTGTTGCTGTGTCACCAAAACCAAGCTTCGAAGCTACGGTGTTTTTGGCTGAGAAAGCTTTATCAGAGGTTGCTGATGAGATGGTTGAAGGTTTCTCATTGCCTGTGTTCTTTAATTGATTCCTTGTTTGAGTGGTTTGAGTTGTTTTTGTTTCAGCGTTGTTGCCATATCCGAGGTTGGAAGCTACGGTGTTTTTTGCTGACACGGCTTTATCAGCTATTGCAAGCTGTTGCTAAAGAGATTGTTGATGGTTGTGTGTTCTCTTGATGGCTTGCTTGAGTTGTTTCGGTGTTGTTGTCAGCGTATCCGAGCTTGGAAGAGACTGTGTTTTTGGCTGATATGGCTTTATCAGCTATTGCAGAGGTTGGCTGATATGGCTTTATCAGCTAGTGTTAGCAATAACATTGGTATTGGTTAGTTATGCAATGGGAGATTCAGCTCAAGACAAACAGAGATGTGCAGAATCCCTGACAGGTGTTACAACGTGTCTGCCATATTTGGGTGGTGACACGAAAGCACCCACAGCAGATTGTTGCAGTGGTCTCACACAAGCCATGAAGACCAACAAGAAGTGTGTCTGCCTTATTCTCAAAGACAGGGATGATCCTGACCTTGGCTTAAAGATTAACATGACAATTGCTGTTGGATCCACTGCTTGATAATTGGCAGGAGCATATATACTTGATATGTACTTTGTGGGAATGAGGATCTTCTTCCAAGTCCATTGGTCCCTCAAAATTGACTTTAGCATGCACTGCTTTCTCTCACCCAGTGACCTAACAAAATGTTCAAGTTGGGTTTGTGGGTCTTCTCGGATTAATTCCATTAGTTGGAGAAACAATTACTACAACTCTTGACTCGTGATGAAATCAATAATAGGAAAAACAATAAAGATATTTTGAGTGGGATAGAGTAAGACAGTACATTATCCCACAAAGTGATATAATAATTCATTACATTAAAAATTAACTTCCACCAAAGCTGAAATAAACAAGTCTAGGCTGTCAGTTTGATGATTGAGAAGAGTCTAAAATAGCATCAGGAAGATAAGGAAACAAAAAATGGTGAAAAAACTAAATAATACGAAAAAACTTCATTATGCAGAACAAAGACAGAGTAAAATTCGTCCTCATTTCTATCTCTGTAGTCATTCCCATGGATGAGGGTAAGTTCCCAACAAAATGGTTGCTTTGTAAATTCACTTCCACTAGAAATGGCCAAATCATCCAACAATTTGGTATTTCTCCTGACAAATTATTTGATGCAAGATTCAGAAATTCTAATTTCATGGATTCAGAGAATGAATTGCTTGAAAGATCTAACCGAAACACATCACTTGAAAGATAGGATAATTTACCACATAAGTGATTTGAGCTTAGATCAATAGTATGGATAGATAATGGATTCTTTAATGTAGTCCCAAGCTCACCATGGATATGATTGTAAGAGAGGTTTAAATACAAAACCTGAGAAAGTGCTTATCACATCCGTATGAGAATAGAATCTAAAATCCCCGTATTAGACAGTCCAACATCTTGAAGTTTGTTTTGTGACTGAATCCATGATGGAAAATTGGCACCTTACTGCCAGGATCTCACATCCAAAGAGGTAAGCTGAAAATTAGGAAGCCAATTGGGACCCACTTTTAAAGTGAAATTGTTCCCTGATGCATGAAACTCCTTCAAGCTTGTAAGATTTCTAAGATCATTTTCCTTGACAACTCTTTGAAAAGATTGCCATCAATATGAAGAGATGACAATTTAGAGATATTCATGAGATGACAATTTAGAGAGTGATCAAAGACTTTCAAATCGATTTCCACTGAATTTATCAATAGACAGATCAAGATATCTTAATGTTGAAAGTTTTCCAAATGATCTAGAAAGGGCACCACCAATTGAGTTGTTGTAAAAATCTAGCATGTCAACATTTTTAAAAACTCCAATTTAATCCGTCAAATTGGGTTATTTTATCATCTAGGGACAAGTTTTTTGTGTTTTTTTTCTCATGTGGGTACTTTTCAAATTATGCTCCAAAAGTGAATAAGTGGTATTATAACATTTAAGTTACAAGTCTTAACATCTATTATGACTTATATATGGGGCTACTATTGTCCTTTGCAGTTGTGTGTTGTGGTCATGATTCTTTTCTTTTTAGTCATTTTTCCATTTCTGGTTAAGGAAGGTAAAGAGAGTGAGATGCCACCACCATGGAATTTGCTTGAGCTATTCAGATGATGACGACTCCACTTTTTTCTTTGAGTCAGATTGCTGCACAGTGTAGAGATGGCATTGCGCCACGAGTGGCAGAGATTTGTGTGACGCTTGCTGAAAATGAAACAAGTGGGGAGGGGATGTGCAAGTTAAGGGAGCAAGAAGAAAGACTTGAAAGGGATGGAGGGTGACAATGGTCTAAATGGAAACATGGTTTTGTTTATTAAAATATACACGGAATAAAGGGGTTGTAAAATAATTAAATTGAAACGAAATCAAGATTATATTGGGTGTATATTCAATAATTAAAATAAAATCCTTTTCTCATTACCTTGTTTTACACTCCTTTATTATAACAATAATAGAATTGTATCTCGGTTGCATTTTACTTTACATCCCTTTTATTATAATAACGAAAATACAGTTTTGTAGTAAGAAAATTATGTCCCCAACAATGTCACAAAAATATGATTCTATTATATATTTGTATGATAAAATTATATTTCCATAAAAAAATACTTCTGGAATTTCCTAATTTTCTACCCACATGGGTATTGTGAATAACATTGATGGCACGAAGTGATAATAGTAACTCCACTTATATATTTATATAAAATCCTGCTCTGTACGATAAACAAATTTTGAAATTTTTCACCCATAAATGGAGTCCTTTAGATGTCCACACATAGGTCCTTCTAGACTTGAATGACAAATTGAAAGGTACCAAAAAAAAAAGGTTTTGATATAATAATAACATGCTAAAAGGTTAATTTGTGTATTGTGAATTATTGATTTTGTTTATTATACATCCTTTTTCTTCTTTTTTGTCAAAATTTTAATTATTTAGCAGTTTTACGCTGACAAAATATTTGTAATACCTTAAAATTTTATCACATGATTTTTAGGTCACTTTAAATATAAAACTCTGCCGGGAGGTTTCCAATAAAATATTCTCAATTTAAATAGTTTCGCACTATAATTGCCAATGACAAACAGAAATATAGATTAAGACCGCCCAAAAGATAATTGAGATACTAATAATAAAATTTGTGTTGGACATTTTAGTGTAATTGATCTCTTTATTGTGTTAAAATAAGAGTGCACGCTTGTTTTAATGTAATAACGAGATGTTTGGTTTAGGCAAAGGTTGGAAGTTACATGGAAGTTACTAAAACTTCCATCAACGGTTGGAAGTTACATGGAAGTTACTAAAACTTCCATCAACGGCAATTTTTAAAAATAAATAACTTCCATCAACCGCCAAAAACCACCTGTTCTTTGATTATAAATAATCATCCTGGTTCAGAAAGCATAACATGTGAAAAACTCACAAGACCAAAACAAAACTCTTGAATTATAATCTTCTGATTTTATCCGATTGAACAATTTTGGTTGAACCCCGAAATTTGATTCAATCTGAAAGTGTTTATACACGACTTCAGATTTATCCAGGATTATCTCGATTTTCAAAATTAACCAACAAAAGATTGAATCAAATCTTTCGAGATGACGAACGATAGTTCGAAGATGACAAGCAAGTTTGCGAAGTTGGACAAGTTTGAAGGGCAGGATTTCAGAAGATGGCAGAAGAAGATGCACTTTCTCTTGACAACATTGAATGTGGTGTATGTGCTGAGTACACCGATGCCGGTGTATATGGAAGGCGAAACTCTGGATCAAACAAGGAAGCGTTCGAAATGGGAGAACGACGATTACATTTGTCGTGGACACATTCTGAACGGTATGTCTGACTCTCTCTTTGATATTTATCAAAATGTTGAGTCTGCTAAGGAATTATGGGACTCTCTTGAATCCAAGTATATGGCAGAAGATGCCTCAAGTAACAAATTCTTAGTTAGTAATTTCTTTAATTACAAAATGATTGATTCGAGGCCTGTTATGGAGCAATATAATGAACTGCTGCGGATTTTGGGTCAGTTTACTCAACATGATTTGAAAATGGATGAATCCATTGCAGTTTCATCTATAATTGATAAACTGCCTTCTTCTTGGAAAGACTTCAAGCATACCTTGAAACATATGAAGGAAGAGTTGACTCTGGTTCAACTCGGTAGTCATTTCATGATTGAGGAGTCGCTGAGGGCTCAGGAAATTGACAAAGTCAATAATAAAACCGTAGCAGGTTCCTCTTCCGTTAATATGGTAGAGGAAAGTGGAACAGTTAAGCAAAATTACAATGCTAAAGGTAACAAACGAAAATTTCAAGGAAATAAGAACAAAGGTCCAAACAAACAGACAAAATTGTCATGTTGGAAGTGTGGGAAACCTGGTCATTTAAAGAGGGATTGCCGGGTGTTCAAAGGAAAGAACAAGGCTGGTCCAAGTGGGTCTAATGATCCTGAAAAGCAACAAGGTCAGATTGTAGTGAATAATTTTAATTCGAATACGAATTCAAATTATGTATCACTAATATCTGATGCATTCTATGTGCAGGATGATGACGTTGCTTGGTGGTTTGATTCGGGAGCAACAAGCCATGTGTGCAAAGATTGTCGTTGGTTCAAGGAATTTAGACCAATCGATGATGGCTCTATTGTGAAGATGGGCAATGTTGCAACTGAACCAATCCTAGGATTAGGTTGTGTGAATTTAGTTTTTACTTCCGGAAAAAGTTTGTATTTGGATAATGTCTTATTTGTACCTGGTATTCGTAAGAACTTATTGTCTGGTATGGTTTTAAATAATTATGGTTTCAAGCAAGTACTTGAAAGTGACAAGTACATCTTGTCAAGACATGGTTCGTTTGTTGGATTTGGTTATCGTTGTAATGGAATGTTTAAATTAAACATTGATGTTCCTTTTGTTCATGAATCTGTTTGTATGGCCTCGTGTAGTTCTATAACTAATATGACAAAATCAGAAATTTGGCATGCTAGATTAGGACATGTTCATTACAAAAGATTAAAAGATATGTCAAAAACAAGTATGATTCCTCCTTTTGATATGAACATTGAAAAATGCAAAACTTGCATGTTGACCAAGATCACTAGGAAACCTTTTAAGGATGTTAAAAGTGAGACTAAAGTCTTAGACCTTATTCATAGTGATTTGTGTGATTTTCATGCTACTCCATCATTAGGTCATAAAAAATATCTTGTTACTTTTATTGATGATGCATCAAGGTATTGTTATGTATATTTATTAAATACAAAAGATGAAGCTCTTGATAAATTTAAAATTTATAAGAAAGAGGTAGAACTTCATCAAAATGGGCTAATCAAAACTCTTCGTACGGATAGGGGAGGTGAGTATTATGATCCGGTTTATTTTCAATCTACTGGAATAATACATCAAACTACAGCTCCCTATACACCACAACAGAATGGTGTAGCCGAAAGGAAGAATAGAACCTTGAAAGAAATGGTGAATTCCATGTTATCCTATTCGGGTTTAAGTGAAGGATTTTGGGGTGAGGCTATGTTGACAGCCTGTTACTTGTTGAACCGAATTCCTAACAAAAGGAATAAGGTTACCCCATATGAACTTTGGCACAAAAAGACACCAAATTTGAGTTATCTCAAAATTTGGGGATGTAGGGCTGTAGTCAGGCTTACAGAACCTAAAAGGAAAACCATAGGTGAAAGAGGTATAGATTGCATATTTATTGGATATGCTGAACATTCTAAAGCATATAGATTCTATGTGCTAGAATCTAATGATTATGTTGCTGTGAACTCGGTTATAGAGTCACGGGATGCTATCTTTGATGAACAAAGATTTACATCTATACCTAGGCCAAAGGACATGAATTCCATGTCGAAAATCTCAGTTAATATTGAGGATATACCTTTAACTAGTACTGAAACTAGAAAGAGTATGAGAGTAAGAAAAGCTAAGTCATTTGGTGATGACTTTCAACTCTATTTGGTTGAAGGGTCAAGGAATGATATTGAATTTCAATATCAATATTGCCTTAATGTTGAGGAAGACCCAAAGACTTTTAGTGAAGCAATGGCTTCAAGGGATGCTGTATTCTGGAAAGAAGCAATCCAAAGTGAGATGGATTCCATCATGCAAAATAATACATGGAAATTGGTTGACTTACCTCCTGGATGTAAGCCATTAGGATGTAAGATGATCTTTAGGAGAAAGATGAAAGTGGATGGTACTGTTGACAAGTACAAAGCCAGATTGGTTATCCAAGGCTTTAGGCAAAAGGAGGGTATTGATTTTTTCGATACATATGCTCCTGTTGCTAGGATATCCACTATTAGACTGTTGTTAGCACTTGCTGCTATCCACAATCTGATGATTCACCAAATGGATGTGAAAACTGCATTCTTAAATGGTGAATTGGATGAAGAGATATACATGAAACAACCTGAAGGGTTTGTTATGCCAGGAAATGAAAATAAGGTGTGTAAACTGATGAAATCTCTTTATGGCTTGAAACAAGCGCCTAAGCAATGGCATCAAAAATTTGATGAGGTTGTGTTGTCTAGTGGTTTTGTTATAAACCAAGCAGATAAATGTCTATACAGCAAGTTTGATACTCATGGCAAAGGAGTTATCATTTGTCTGTATGTAGACGACATGTTGATCTTTGGTACCGACCAAGATCAAGTTGATGAAACTAAGGCATTTTTGTCTTCTAAGTTTGATATGAAAGATATGGGGGAGGCGAATGTGATCTTAGGAATAAAGATCAAACGTGGAAACAATGGTATTTCCATCTCTCAATCACATTATATTGAGAAGATATTGGAGAAATTTAATTTTAAAGATTGTTCTCCGGTAAGTACTCCCATTGATCCTAACCTGAAGCTATTACCTAATAAAGGTGTAGCAGTGTCTCAACTTGAATACTCAAGGGCGATAGGATCACTCATGTATGCAATGATTAGTACTAGGCCTGATATAGCTTATGCTGTTGCTAAACTCAGTAGGTTTACAAGTAATCCTAGTTCTCATCATTGGCAAGCTATGAATAGAGTATTCAAGTACTTAAAGGGAACCATTGACTATGGTTTGACATATACTGGATTTCCTTCGGTTATTGAAGGTTACTCTGATGCAAGTTGGATAACCAATATGGAGGATTATTCATCCACAAGTGGTTGGGTATTCCTCCTTGGAGGAGGTGCTATCTCTTGGGCATCCAAGAAACAGACCTGCATTACAAATTCAACAATGGAATCTGAATTTGTAGCTTTAGCAGCAGCTGGTAAAGAAGCTGAGTGGCTAAGAAATCTAATCTATGAGATTCCATTGTGGCCCAAACCTATACCTCCCATGTCTATCAGGTGTGATAGTCAGGCAGCTTTGGCTAAGGCATATAGTCAAGTGTATAATGGGAAGTCTAGACACTTGGGTGTTAGACACAACATGGTTCGGGAGTTAATCATGCATGGTGTGATATCAGTGGAGTTTGTGAGAACTCAGCATAATTTGGCCGATCATTTAACCAAAGGGTTAAGTAGAGATCTCGTGAAAAGGTCGGCTGTGGGATTAGGATTAAAGTCCATATGAAATCTCTTATGTTAAGATACCCAATTCCCATCTAATATGACATTAGGTGCTGAATTCAATGTGGAAAGCTTAACATATAGAGATTGGAACACATCATCGAAAGTATCCCAAAAGGAATGTGTTCGGTTCTGTAAGTTAAGGAGGTTGAAGTATAACTTCTCAATGGTTCTTTTGAAAAATTGCATTTGCAGGTGCAAGAAAGAAAAGGACTACCTATATAAGCATGAAGTTTAGCCGCTTCAAGAAGCTGGGACTTGGCTTTGATATGCTTATGAAGGATAGGGACACAGGCTAGTAAAACTAGTGTCGAGCAAGAGTAATGTTATAAACTATTGTGGAGATTATCTTCATGTATTCATTATGAATAGAAAGGGTTCAATCCTTAGTGACACCCTGATATTCGAATATTTGAAACGTGTAATTTGCTAAGATGAAATTCAATCGTCACGATATTTCATCTATGCAGTAGTTTGTGGTATGTTATGACTTTGGTGATTTGATCGGTAATTACACTAAAATGGGGGAGGTTTGTTGGACATTTTAGTGTAATTGATCTCTTTATTATGTTAAAATAAGAGTGCACGCTTGTTTTAATGTAATAACGAGATGTTCGGTTTAGGCAAAGGTTGGAAGTTACATGGAAGTTACTAAAACTTCCATCAACGGTTGGAAGTTACATGGAAGTTACTAAAACTTCCATCAACGGCAATTTTTAAAAATAAATAACTTCCATCAACCGCCAAAAACCACCTGTTCTTTGATTATAAATAATCATCCTGGTTCAGAAAGCATAACATGTGAAAAACTCACAAGACCAAAACAAAACTCTTGAATTATAATCTTCTGATTTTATCCGATTGAACAATTTTGGTTGAACCCCGAAATTTGATTCAATCTGAAAGTGTTTATACACGACTTCAGATTTATCCAGGATTATCTCGATTTTCAAAATTAACCAACAATTTGTAGAAGGATGAAGAACTAAAAGTTGATAAAATTCAAATTCTTAACCATTCATTTAAAGAGTTAGAATCTATTACTCTATTCAGACCAATCAGTACTAAAGAACAATCTATATATATTAACCAAAAATAATGAAAGCTGGCTACACTGGTTTTCAATGGGAAGAGTCCGAGAGACCACTTCCAGCATTAAAATTTTGTACAAAACAGAATACATAAATTAATGGCACATTCCATATTGGTGTGTAGCGCAACATCCTTATTACAAACTAAACACGCATTAAGCATCAAAATACACCCATTTAAATTATTTCTTGCTAGCATTAAGAAAAATACTACTACTTAGTATTGCGGGAATGGAGCAACGGCAGGTTCATCTGAGAGATCTACATCATCAAAAGGTTGTGGAGAAATTGAAGAGAGTGCACAGGTCCTGCAGCCACCATACCTGAGCTTTTGATCTCACCCATTTGTCAACCAGCATTTGCACAATTTGGAAAGAAACACACCTGTGCATACATGAAAGACAAAACTTATAATTTATTATACAATTTATAATCATATATCATTTTGTGTGTTCAGTTCTGAAAATGTTTTTTAGATGCGTATTCATAAAAGATAAAAATAAATACAAAACAAAAGTAACTACATACAATATTAGATCAATTTGTTTTTGTTACAATATAATTCATGCATTCAATGATAAAAAATTAGAATTATTTTTAGTTAATTAGCAATGTAAAAATTGATGTTGTGTTATAGTTTTTTATTTTTAAATCACAAGTATTTTTTATTAAAGATAATCTATTTGTTCAATAGAAATAGAATTATATAGATGATAGTTTTGTATATATATAAATATTTAATGTAATTATATAATTAAAAAATGAAGGGAAAAAATGAAGATAATGTCTATGTTGTTCAAATAACAGTATTAATTATATTAAAATAGTTAATATTAAAAAAATATTAGTAAATATAACATTGTTGTGTTGGTGCTATTTATTGTACATCAAAATATGTAAAAATAATAATTAACTTGTAATTTGTATAGTTGGTATGGGTTGTTTTATCTATCCTGGACTTTGTTGTATCACACACACACATATATATATATATGGTCTACTATTGAGACTACCAAAGCATTTGAAATTACTTGGTTATCCTTAGTTTCATTTCCCCACACCTCCTATCCTTCCCCTCTTTACGTTCAGCTACTCTCCCTCTTTACATCCAAAAACAGAATTTAAATAAGGCTCTCAAATTTGAAAAAAAAAAAGAAAAAGAAGATAGCAATGACTACAAATTGATCAACCTGCCAATACAATGATAAAACACCGGAGTATTCTAAGCAACACTAAACAGTGATAATACCTGAGCGAAAAGATTGAAGTTTGAACCACACATGATCAAGGAAATGAAAATAGGCATACCGCCATGATCTACAAATCAGCAAAGGAGCAATCACTATCCAGAATCCCACAATAAATCCAATTGTCATACTGACAAAAAACCAATTCACTCCATGCCCATCACTTCCTTCATAACTATGGGTTTGCCCATTGGAGCTGCAGTTTATGGGCAGTGGTGGACCACATAGATTGTTGCCGATGAAGCTGGAGGCATCAAAGGTTTGCAATTGAGTTCCTGTTGGAATATTTCCCTTCAAATGATTGTATGACAAGTCTAGCATGCTCAGAAAGCTCAAATTTGCAATGCTTGGAGGGATTTCACCAAAAAGTTGATTCCTGGAAAAATCAATGGACTGTAATGATCTCATATTACCTATACCTTGTGGAATATGACCAATCAATTGGTTGTGGGACATGTTTAAAAAATTCAATCCATTTAGATATGTGATTTCTCTTGGTATTTCCCCTAATAACTTGTTACTTGACAGATCAATGCTTGTTACCAAACCCAGAATGTTTCTGTACTCGTCTCCTCTTCTTTTCAGCCATAGTAGCACACTAACTATACTTTCCATCGAAGAGTAAGACGTACCATGTTTTCCTTGAGAATAGATACGAGGATCTGTACTTTGGTTCTTTAGTGTCATGGCACTCAAGTTACTGAAACAGCTCGGTATATTGCCAGACAGATTGTTTTGTGCAAGGTCTAAAACCTGAAGAAGACTCATCTGACATATTTCATTTGGAATGTGGCCGGCAAAACTGTTTGATCGAAGGCGAAGGATTTTCACATTTAAGAGGTTTTCTCCAACCCATGTTGGAATACTTCCTGAAAGATTATTTTCCCCAAGGTCCAAGGATATCAATTGGTTATTCTTCTTCAAACTGGATGGAAATATTCCTGAGAGTGTGTTGTTACGAATTTGTAAAGACTGCAGGTCTGCCAAGGAACCCATGGATTGGGGTAAGTTCCCAACAAAATGGTTGCTTTGTAAATTTACATCCGCAAGAAATGTCCAATTCATCCAGCAATCAGGTATCTCTCCTGACAAATTATTTGATGCAAGATTCAGAAATTCTAATCCCATTGGCTCGTCCTGATCGTTACATAAAAAGTCATTCATGGATTCAGAGAATGAATTGCTTGAAAGATCTAACCAAAACACATCACTTGAAAGATAGGGTAATTTACCACACAAGTGATTTGAGCTTAGATCAATAGTTGGGATAGATATTGGATTCTTTAATGTAGTCCCAATCTCACCATGGATATGATTACGAGAGAGGTTTAAATACCTAACCTGAGAAAGTGCTTCCCACATCTGTGTGGGAATAGAATCGAAAATCCCCGTGTTAGATAGTCCAACATATTGAAGTTGGTTTTGTGACTGAATCCACAATGGAAAGCTGGGACCTAACTGCCATGATGTCACTTCCAAATAGGTAAGTTGAAAATTAGGAATCCAATTGGGACCCACTTTTAAAGTGAAATTGTTCCCCGATGCGACAAACTCCGTCAAGCTTGTAAGATTTGCAAGATCATCTTCCTTGACAACTCCGTGAAAAAGATTGCCGTCAATATGAAGAGATAACAATTTAGAGAGTGATCGAAGACTTTCAAATGGATTTCCACTGAATTTATTCATAGAGAGATCGAGATATCTTAATGATGAAAGTTTTCCAAATGATCTAGGAAGAGAACCACCAATTAAGTTGTTGGAAAAATCTAGCTGCACAATATTTTTAAATGCCCCAATATGATCTGTCAGATTGCCTGAAAGTCGTGAACTCTGAACTGCAAGTGTTGTGAGTCCATGGGAAATACAAGGAGCAAGAATTTCTAAAAGTTCATTAACCTGTTGGTTGAGTTTGAGATATGATAAATCTATCACCCTTAAGTTGCAGAGATTACCCAAAGAAGTTGGAATGTTTCCTTCAAGTTGACTATATGACAAATAAAGTTCAACAAGAGAAGTCAAATTACCCAAAGAAGTTGGAATGTTTCCTTCAAGTTGATTACCTGATAAATCAAGTTCAACAAGAGAAGTCAAATTTCCCAAGGCATCAGAAATAGTCCCATGCAAGTCGCAGGAACTTAGGTCCAAAGACTTGAGACGATGAAGACCGTATAAGCAATCAGGTATAGAAGATGAGAATGAATTGAAAGACAAGTCAAGATTTTGAAGAAGTGTGAGGTTTCGAATACCACCAGGAATCGGATCGTTGATTTCATTATATGATAATTGAAGAGAAACAAGTTTCTTCAATTTGAATATCCACTTGGGGACAAAAGAAATGGCAGGGGAATAACTAGTATCGGAAAGATGGAGAGTTTGCAGAGATGAGAAGTTGAGCAAGGATGGTTCATTATAGTGAGGGAGTGTGCAGAATGACAAATATAGGTGGGTCAAAGAAGGAAGAGATTGGAGAGTGTGTAGCCAATGAAATGCTTTGGATAGGTTTGCATAACTCAAATGAAGATATTCAAGCTTCCACATACTTGATAGCCATTCTACATTTTCAGCAAACAGAGGTTCGACATCAGAATCACCTCCAAGGCCAAGATACACCAAATTGGAGAGATTCCAAATCTGAGATGGAATCTTCCCCATGAATCCAGTACCAGAGAGGTCGAGGTGAGTCAAGGAAGTCATTGTCCCGAGGAAAGAAGGAATTGACATACCTCCTCCAAGTAAATAATTGCCGCTCAAGTCAAGATATCGAAGCTTAGAGAGATTCCCAATCTGAGGAGGAATCTTCCCATTGAATCCAGTATGAGAGAGGTTGAGGTGAGTCAAGGAAGTCATTGTCCCAAGGAAAGAAGGAATTGACATACCTTCTCCAAGGAAATAATTGGCGCTCAAGTCCAAGTAATTCAAATGCTTTAAATCAGCCAAACAAGGACTTATCTCTCCACCAAAGCTCCATCTCCTATAAGCTTCCTCATCGAATGCTTTAAATGCTTTGTTATCGAAGAGATAGTGGCCATCATAGTCATACTCGAAAACAGAATCTGAAGTGTTGAGGTGAAGCTGAAGAACATGGGAAGTGACGTTGTGGCAGAGGACTCCATACCAGTGGCAACAGTTGGTATTATTATGATTCCAAGACCAAAGCCTATTGGAAGGATCTATGAGATTATTCTTAAACTTCAAAAGTGTCTCACGCTCACTTGGGATGCACACACTCTCTCTGCATGGTAAGCTCAACAACCAAAGCTGGACAAAGACAAGAATATAAATGGAGGAAGAATTCATGATCATGCAAGAATATATAGAAAACAAGTGTAGTTGTTGGTTCTGCATATAAATCATCAAACTTCTATTATTTATACTGCTGCCCTGCCTGTTTTTTTCTTCACTTTCATTATTTTTTACCTTTTTTATTATTGTGCCAAATACTAAATTATTCTTTCATTCTTTTTTTTACGCTGGCCTCTTTAAATTATCAATTTAATTATCCAATTCTCCCGAATTATTCTCCCGAATTAATTTTGATCAATTTTTCAATTCACAAAATAATTTTCTTCTTATATGTGAAAAAGACTAATTAATCTTCATTGTCATTAATGATTGTTGTGTTGTCTATTTCTAATTGTTTTTTAATCATAATATTATTTTCTTTTTATTAAAAATTAATTAGTGAGATACAAAGAAGTTTAATTTGATCTATCATAATTATTGAGATCATAGTTTTTCCTTTTATAAGTCTTGGTCCAAATTTCTCCATGTATTGTAGATCATATTTAACTTAAAAAGTAAATTAGAAGATCTACAAAGAAGTGTGACATGTTTTTTAAATTATAAAATTATGGTCCTAGCTATTTATTGTTAGACCACAAGTTTTCATATATTAAAGTTTTTGTCTAAATTTCATTTATGGTGATAGTTTACGAATAGGATAGAAGACAAAAATAAATATTCAATTTATTGAAATATCTAACTCAATTAATTGATGAATACATCAATTATAGGAAAAGGGTGTACTTTAAAGACTATTTCTATTAAAAAATCTATAATTTTTTTTTTCCTTCCAATCTAATTATTTAATTTTAATCAATTTTTCAGTTCACAAAATAATATTCTCTTATATAGGAAAAAAAGACTAGATTTAATTATCATCAATTGGAAAAGTTATTGTGTCATCTATTTATAGTTGTATTCTAACTTGAATATTATTTTATTTATCATATAAAAATTAATTAGTTATATAAAAGAAGTGAAAATAATATTAACTTTTTTTCTCAAAAAAAAATCAGTATCATATTTTATATTTTTTACAAGTTATCAACTTAAATAAGAGGAGAAACATAATTTTAATTTCTATTTTACTTTTTAAATAATTGCAAGTGTCAAATTTAAATAATCATGAGAATACTCACGTTCAATATAATATTCTCAAAAAAAAAAATCCATACGATAACTTAAACAATCTATAAAGAAATATAATTTATTCTTGTGCCAAATACTAAAACAAGAAACATTTTTTATTTTAGTTTACCGTATAGAATTGCTTAAATCAATGAAATTTTTATTTTAAGAAAATATTAATGATTTTTTTAAAACTTTAAGTAGTTTACATCAAATATAATTAAATTTGGCTTAATTAGTCTTCAAATTTTAACTATTATTCAAATCAATTCTTTCGTTAAACCTGTACGTGTTAAGTAAACAACAAAAAGTCTTGTCTTATAAAATTCAAACATTCTATTACATGCGGTTTGAACCCATAATTAATTTTAAATATCAAATTTTAATTATTCAAAATAAAAGAAATGAAAACAAAATTGTCTCCTAGAGAAACCCTTGCCCACTCCACCAAATCCATATCAAGGTCCCCACTTTTCCAACTTGAACCATAGACTACTCCATCAAGTCTATGTCAAGGTCCTCCATTTTAAGGTCCCCAGTTTTCCAACTTGAACCATAGACTACTTCAACCTTAGGACACTCCACAAAGTCCACTAATATTAAGGTCTCTGCCTTCTTCAACTTCTGCAACGCATATATAGAAATCAACTTAATTGTATAAGTGCTTCTTGCTTCTGCATATAAATTATAAAACTTCTATTATTTATACTGCTGCAAGTGTCTTTCTTGACTTTTTTAATTTTTTTATTATGTTTCCTTTTTTTAATTATTGACTTTATTATCCAATTCTCCCGAGTTAATTCTTAGAATAGGAAATAATTTTGAATTTACTTTATCTATCTCCCTTTTTAAAATTCCTATATACACAAAATTTTATATTGAATTTAACTATTATTTAATCTATCCTTTCGTTAAACTTTTGTTAATTAAACAATAAAAGTTCAACATTTTATTAAAAAAATTCAAGTTTTCTATTTCATGGACTCCATCAAGTCTTTTATTAAAAGTCCAACTTTTGTTAATTCAAGTCGTTTAATACTTTAAATCAAAGGTAATTAAATTTGGTTTGATTAGTCTTCAAATTTTAACTATTATTTAAATCAATCCTTTCGTTACATTTTTGTTAAGTAAATGATTGCATAGCAAGCAAGGAGGTGCAAGCAGTAACACTCTCACAAAGATAAAGATCTCAAAGCCATCATTTTTTTTTCCTTTTCTTTTCTATGAACTGTCATTTCTTATCTCTACATGTGAATGTCATGCAGACAAATGATGTCCAAGCTCCACTTTTTCCATTCATTGCAAGTTGTAAGCAGAATGTAGAATGTACGTATAATAAAATAATGAGAATGCCAACTACTAGTACGTAGTACTTAATTAAAACAAAAGTATCAAAATTAGAACGAAAATAACTTTGATGCTGTTAATACATGAGTTTAATTTTGATACACAGTGTAAAAAGTTAAATTGTTAATTAATTAGAAATCACCTAATGATTTGTAAAACAATTACTAAAAAAAGTTTCATTTGAAACTTAGTCTTCCACCCGTCTCAAGCTCTCCACATGAAAAAAAAGGTTGTTTGTGTCATCTATTTCTAATTGTATTCAAACCTAAATATGATTTCCTTTATCATATAAAAATTAATTATTGATAAAAAAAGAAGTGGTGAAAAAGAATTTAACTTTTTTCTATAAAAAATAGTATCATATTTTGTATTTTTTATAAGTTATCAACTTAAATAATAGGAGAAACATAATTTTTATTTTCATTTTACTTTTTAAATAATTGTAAGTGCCAAATTTAAACAATCATAAAAATACTCACGTTCAATATAATATTCTAAAAAATATATTTATACGATAACGTAAATAATCTTCTACAAATAAATATATTTTATTCTTGTCTCAAATATTAAAATAAGAAACATTTTATTTTAATTTACAGTATAGGATTTCTTAAATCAACGAAATTTTTATTTTAAGAAAATATTAATAATTTTTTAAAAACTTTGAGTAGTTTACAACAAAGGTAATTAAATTCGGCTTAATTAGTCTTAAAATTTTAACTATTATTTATATCAATTAATCCTTTCGTTAAACCTGTACGTGTTAAGTAAATAACAAAATGTCTTGCCTTATATAATTCAAATATTCTATTACTTGCAGTTTGAACCCATAATTAATTTTAAAATATCAATCTTTTATTATTCCAAATAAAAGAAATGAAAACAAAATTGTCTAGTCTCCTAGATAAACCACTTCCCACTCCACCAAATTCATATCAAGGACCCCACTTTTCCCACTTGAACCATAGACTACTCCATCAAGTCCAAGTCAATGTCCTTCATTTTTTCATCTTGAACCTTAGGACACTCCACAAAGTCCAGCCAACCATATTTAGGTCTCTATCTTCTTCAACATGAACCATAGGTCACTACATTACCTTCATATCAAGTTTCATATCATTGACAACAAATGTTTAGAATTAAGTAAGCAAGGAAAAAAATTATAAATGATGAATACATCAATTATAGGAAAATGATCTAATTTAAATATTATTTCGGTTAAAAAATCTATATAAAAAAAGACTCTTTCGTTTCAATCTAACTATTTAATTTTGATCTATTTTTTAATTTACAAAATAATATTCTTCTTATATGTGAAAAAAAACTAATTTTCATTGTCATTAATCAAAAAGATTGTTGTGTCGTCTATTTCTAATTGTATTTTAGCCTGAATATTATATTCTTTTTCATTAAAAATTAATTAGTAAGATACAAAGAAGTGTAAAATGCTTGTTTAACTTGGTCTACCATAATTATTGAGATCATAACTTTTTTCTTTTATAAGTCTTGGTCCAAATTTCTCCATATATTGTAGATCATATTTAGCTTAAAAAGTAAATTAGAGGATATGATATACCAAGAAGTGTGGCATGTTTTTTTAAATTATTTATCTATGGCCTTAGCTATTTTATTGTTAGACCACAAGTCTTCATATATTAAAGTCTTTGTATGAATTTCATTTACTTGTGTGGTGATATTTTAAGAATAGTGATAGAAGAGAAAAATAAATATATAATTTATTGAAATATCTAACTTATGAAGATTTGCATTCTTAATGCATAAGCTTTTCAGTTTATATATTATCACTATTTGGAAATATTTGTTGTGTTAATTGTCTATTTCTAATTAATTTGAAAATGAATCTTAATTTTTTATCATAAAAATTAGTATCATATTTTTTATTTTCTTTACAAGTTATCAACTTAAATACTAATAGGAGCAACATAATTTTAATTTCCATTTTACTTTTTAAATAATTTTAAGTGCCAAATTTAAGCAATCATAAAAATACTCACGTTCAATATAATATTTAAAAAAAATAATTCATGAGATCACTTAAACAATCTACAAAGAAATATAATTTATTCTTGTGCCATATAAACAACAAAAAAAGTCTTGCATTATTAAATTCAAGTCTTCTATTACATGCAATTTGAACCTATAACTAATTTTAAATGATCAAATTTTTATTATTGAAAATAAAAGAAAAGAAAAAAAAATTGTCTTCTAGACAAACCACAGACAACTCCACCAAATCCATATCAAGGTCCCCACTTTTTTAACTTGAACCGTAGGCCACTCCATCAAATCTATGCCAAAGTTTCTTATCATTGACAACAAATGTTGAGAGTTAAGTCAAGCATGAAAAAAAATAGGGTAAAATATATCATTTCTATCCCTATAAAATTTTAATGTGCTACTTTTTTTTTTATCCTGAGTTAAGTTTGGATGATAGATAATTATCATGTATTCTTAGATTTTGGTGTCATTTTAGGATATTTATGTGATATATGTCTTTTATGTTTTTTTATTGTCATGAACTAATCTTCTCTTTTGTTGGAGTTGAATATAATTGGTTCATTTTTTATGTAATGACTATTTTTTAATTGAATAAAGCATTCTAATTGTTTCTCTTCTATGTTTAATATGCGTTTTTGGCTTAATCACCTGTTTGTATGATTTTTTTTATTCAATTGTAATTAAAAAATTCTTTGAACTACGAATTGCAAAAAACACCTAATAATTTTTATGTCTAGGAATAAGATAAAAAGAATTGAGCATCAATAAACACTTTATCTTAATGAAAATCATTTAGTTATGTTAATTTAAGGGATTGATAGTGTAATCAAGGGATTTAGGTCTCTTCACTAGGAATTAAAGTGAAGATAATATGATGGGTTTATGATAATATAACCTTTATTAAATATGAATGTGTAGTTATTAGGTGATAGAAACTTCAATGAAATTAAACCCCAACAATTTTTTCATTGATTTAACCCCAACAATTACATGAGGTGTTTGTTAAAATTCCCAAACAATTTTTTTCCTAAATTTTTTCTTTTATTTTCTTCTTTAGTTTTCTTATTTTTATTTCTTCCTTTAATTTCTTTATCGTTATGCGTATTGTTATTTAAATCAAATTAGCTAATGTTAATTAATTTCAAATATTCATAGTATAGAAATTATACTTTTTATTACCCAATTATTTCCTAAGTCCTGTTAATGAGTATTATAGAAAAAATGCATGAATAGCAAGAGAAGGAAGATGTGGAAGGGTTTAGAAACTGCAGAATCCTATGCAAGCTCCAACATTCTACACTAATTAAATTCATTCAGGCAAATTCTAAGTTACATGTGTAAAACAATCTTCTTAAATCCAATCATCGAGTGTGTCATTTCAGGTATTTTAATGCTAATCATTGTTAGTGCACAGATAGTAGAAGACAATAATGCGTCATAAATACAAAACAGAATTTGATGCTCAAGTCTGAAGCTCGTCTAGTTCTCTTAACATTAAGAACATTTATTACCAATAAAGCAAAACAAACAGACACCCCATATGAACATGTACATAGTATGGTAAACCTTTTCACATTTTTAATGTCTAGAATAACACGTTGTAATGTCTCTCACTCCTAACAGTTAACATGTAAACTCACAATTTCCCAAGTAACCTTCTTACCTTCAAAACTATTATCACATAAATCAGATCTCTCAAGTGGTCAAGATAATGAAAATAAGCACGCCTCCAAGTTCTGTTGAAGAAAACAACACTGCAAAAACCCCAAAATCCTGCTGCAAATCCAACTCCCATACCGATATAAAACTCTGATGTTCCAAAGAAATTACCATCACCGTGTCCAACAGAAGCACTCTCTGTCAACTCTTCCTTGTCTGTGCAATTTTTTGTTACAGGAGGACCACAAAGCTCAGGATTTCCAGTGTAGCTAAGTTCTTCAAAGCTCTGAAGTTGGGTGCTCGTGGGAATTCTGCCTGATAAGTTGTTGTATGATAGATTCAGGACACTGAGGAAGGACAAATCAGATAAGCTTTGAGGGATTTGACCTGAAATGTTGTTTCGTGAGAGATCAAGGGATTCTAACAATTTCATTTTTCCCATGTCATTTGGTATCCCTCCAAACAGATGATTTCTAGACAAGTTCAAAAACCGCAAAGCAGATAGCTTGGAAATTTCAGATGGAATTGCTCCAGACAGCTTATTACTTGAAAGATCAATCATTCTCACCAATATCAGATTGTCTCTGTACTCTAACTCATCTCCTTTGGGAACTAAGACAAGAGTTTCCTTGTAGTGGTTATAACTGAAGTCAGAGCCATATGAATAACTTAAAGGGTTGGCAAAGAAGTCATCTTCACCAGCCATTGTCTTCATGTCATCCAAACAATTTGGAATGGATCCTGACAGGCTGTTATTTGCCAAGATCCAGCACTATAAGGGAAGAAAGTTGACACATCTTTTCAGTAATGCTGCCATTGAAATTGTTGGATCTTAGACGAAGAACCATTAGATATTGCATTTCCCACATCCAATCAGGTATTGCGTCAGAAAGTTGGTTATTGCCCATGTCAATGAATTTCATTGTAGAGCAATTTTGCAGTGTTGAAGGAATATATCCAGAGAAGCGGTTGTCGTCTAACAACAAAGACTCAAGTTGAGATAGATACCCCATGGAGTTTGGAATAACACCAGACAAATTGTTACTACCCAAGTTCAAATGCACCAATGCTTGCCAATGCACCCAACAGTGACCAAGATCACCATATAAGACATTATTTGAAAAATCAAGCACACTTAACTTATTAGTAGCATTTTCCTTTCCACATAAAAAGGGAGAAATTGTTCCAGAAATTGAGTTATTGGCAACATTCAGCACTTCAACATTTGAAGACACACTTGGCAATGTACCCTTGAACAAATTAGAACTCAAATTTATGAGGCTGGAATTGAGAAAGATGTTAGATAGGTCTCCACTTAACAGATTGTTGGACAGATCCAGGAATTCAGTTTGCAAAGTCCAATTCCAAAACCAACTTGGAACCAAGTCTGCAATACCTGCCTTAGACATTGTCAAAACCTTCACAGAACTTTGCCTTTTTAGCCATTCTGGAAACTTAGGACCTATTCCAAAGGAGCTCAGTAAAACATATTCAAGCTGAAAAGGAGGAACCCATCCAGAGTTGACACTGAGGAACAAGTTTGTCCAAGACAAACGTAGTTTCCTTTAATTTCAAAAGTTTTACAAAATTTGACTCTTTTATAGATCCTTCTAACAAATTAGATGAAAGGTCTAACATCACTAAATTTGAGAGAGTTCCAAGAGTTACAGGCATATCACCAGTCAAAGAATTAGTTCCAAGATTTAATACCTGCAGGTTTTCTGAGGAGCTCAAAACTCTTAGGAATGGTTCCATTCAGTCGGTTGTGAGCCAGGTTTAAAGTTCTCAAGAATGACAAGTTTGCAAATGGTGAGGGAATTGGACAAGTAAAGGTATTATTACTGAGATTTAGAACTTCAAGATGCTTAAGCTGGCCTAATGAATCTGGAAGTGGCCCACTGAGCTGGTTGTTCTGCAGGTCTAGATTTTTTATGTTCTGAAGGCTTGATATTATTTGTGGAATTTGTCCCTGTAAAAGGTTACTGTGTAAATCAAGTTGGACAAGAGTTGTTGCTGAGATTAAATAGCCATGAAGGGATTTGCTGATTGAGATTGTTAATTGAAAGATCAAGGACTTGGAGATGTGTGAAGTTGGTTTTTCCTTTTGGTGGTCCTAAGTTATCAATTTGACAGCTCTCCAAGTGTAGTTCTGAAGAGATGGAAGTCCACTCAGTACTTGAAGCCAGTTACCTTGTTTATGAAGGTCTTGAACCACTCAAATCAAGGTACTCTAAGGAAGATAGCCTTGATATCCAATTAAGGTTATCTATCTGAAGAGCATAATTGTATCCCAGATTAAGGTGCTGCAGGTTTGAGAGGTTTCCTAGTTGATGAGGGATTAATCCCATGAACCCACTTAAGCTAAGGTCCAAGTATCTCAGACTCTCCAATGAGCCTAGGAAGCTTGGTATTGGAGTAAGAACAAAATAATTTGAACTCAAGTCCAAACGATTCAAATATTTTAGTTCAAGCAAAGAAGGACTAATCTCTCCACTCAACTCCCTATAGGGAGAGCCCGCAGGTGTGTAGAGATTGATTTCCATGACTTTACCTGTGTTGTTGCAGTGAACCCCTGGCCATGTACAGCAATCCGATTTGTCAGACCACGATGAAAGCCTGTTTGAAGGGTCTGCTAGTCCATGCTTGAAGCTGAGGAGTGCATTCCTTTCCTTCACACTGCAAGTCATATTGAGCCTTGCTGCCTTGCTTGCACTGAAGTGGAGAGTTGTTGCAGTGGACAATATCAAGAGAAGAACATGAGTTGCAAATAGCACTGCCATGAAGAAGAAGGAAGACGAAAAAGGTTGAATCCACAATTTTCTGGTTCACGGTTGGTATTTACTACTAACAATGCCTATATAGGATATATACCATAGAAGGGTTTGCATTTAAAATTTTTTTCCACTAATGGTGGTGGTTGCAAAATGCACACATATGTAGAGGTATATATGTCTACAAGGAGACAATTAGGATTAAAAGTGTCTAACCACACCACCATTATTTTGCTCTAGTTTATTTAATTTTGATTTAATTACCCTTTTAGTCCTTATAGTTGTGATAATTTTTTTTAGTCCCTATAGTTTAAGACATTCATTTTGATTCTTATATTTACAATTTTTTTTATCTTTTGATCCTCGCGGGGAAGATTCAACTCACACATAAACATGAACAAAATTAATAAAAATAGGGAAGCAAGCTCAGGTACAAATGAAGTGTAATGGAGGTATGAGACAAAGCCACTACACATTCCATTATTCTTGAGTCTGCCACCGACCTCTGCAAGCTTAGCATTTGCCAATTGCCATGATGTAATCTCCTTCTTGACAGTCTCTCATCAAGTTGGAGTGGTATCACAGCATTGAACTATGTTGATCGTTCCAATGGGATGATGGTTTTGATTGCTGCAGATAAAGTGTGTCATTGTGAGTTTCTGGTCCCATGAGTTAAACTATAAGGACTAAAAAAAATATTGTCGTATCTTTAAGGGCCAAAAGGATAATTAAACCTTTTATTTTTTTATAATTTTTTTTTACAACGGGTTATATATATGTAGCAGTTTATTCTAAACAATGGACTACGTGTGAAATCTTTGAATTCTATGTAAGAAATGTTATTTCAAATTTCTCATCAGTCTTCATGTCAATGATGCATGCTCCATTTGAATTCTATGTCTAATTAAGCTCTCGGTCTTCCGTTTTTGCAACTTTATTTCGTAGAAAGAAGCCAAATTTGAAGATACAACATTTGATACTATAACTGTTTGGTGTTTTGAAAATCTCACTGACATATTTCCAAATGTTACAATCTCCTAGCCTTTTTTACCAAGTCAGGGAATTTGCATTGTTGTGCATGATGGCTGCCACAAGGACCCTTGTGCCAACCCATAAGTGCAAGTGGTTTTTTCTTATGAGAATTGAGAAACAAATTATATATGTGTTTTATAAAGGGAATTCTATTATTTTTAATTTTGAACTTGTAATGTTTTTTGTTTCCCTCACAGAACAAGTGATGTGACTCTTGATCGACGCCATACGTACGCCTACTTTGATGCTCTTTTTTCACACCACTTTTATCTTAATGGTATCTCAAGTTGACAATCATAAATTAAAATAGCTAACTATAGTTGATTAGTAGAGACAAACAGCTCAAAGATAAAGATCTTTAAGCCATCATTTTTTTTGCCTTTTCTTTTCTATGAACTGTCATTTCTTATCTCTACATGGAATGCCCAGAAGTTGAAAATTACTTGAGCTTTCTTTACCTATACTGCTTTCCATTTTGGCGAACTGCTTTTCTTTCTCATAATGAACTTTCCACTTCCAATGATGGTTGAACATTAATAATTCTTCATCTATTTTGTCTAAAAATTTCCACTCACTTTTTGTGAGTGGTGTGAATGTCATGCAGACAAATGATGTCCAAGCTCCACTTTTTCCATTCATTGCAAGTTGTAAGCAGAATGTAGAATGTACGTATAATAAAATAATGAGAATGGCAACTGCTAGTACTACTTAATTAGAACAAAAGTATCAAAATTAAAACGAAAATAACTTTGATGCTGTTAATATATGAGTTTAATTTTGATAGATAGTGTAAAAATTTAAATTGTTAATTAATTAGAAATCACCAAATGATTTGTAAAACAATTAGTAAAAAAGTTATAGGAAATATATATAATTAATTAATTGCAAATGAAAGTGTATTTAAATTAAATTCTTAATTAACATATCCTTATTGTGATATTTTGTATATTTTTTATTTAATTGAGACAGTGGAATGAGATCGCACTACAATTTTCATCACGGGTGTGGTTGTCTAATATAATAGGGATGGTTGGTGAGGAATTTTGGAATGTTAGTTGGTTTTAGACTATATATCCTCTTATTCAGTTTTCACATTCTCATTAGAGTTAAGTTGCTTTTGGGGAAGAACCAATGTCTTGAAATTCCCTCTTCACCAGAAGCAGTTTTATTGTGTCTTTATCGAAGTCATCTTCTCCAGAGACTTGCCTTTAACTTTGAAGATAGGAAATAGATCAGTCAAACATTGTTTCAGTTTATTTGGATTTTTTTTTAAGGACATGTGATTTTCAAAGACTTCTTACAACTCACAACTTTTGGAATTTCTCTATGCCTGGTTAACCCACAATTTCGGCGCCTGTTGCGGTTAGGAACATAGGCTAGTAAAAACACTAATCATTTCAAGAGAAATGTTAACACACTTTTCTAATATATTATTTTTTATATTAAAAATTATTAAAATAAAAAATTCAGCTGATCTCATATTTTATTTAGCAAATTTTTCTCATATATTAAGTCTTAGGTTTTTAAAATTATAAAGCTAAAACTAAAATGTTTTACTAAATGAATTTTAAAGTAAATTTTATACACAAAAATATTATGATTTTATAAAAATTGTTTGGTCAAGGGAGACATATTGAGCCCTCCTAACTATAAGCTACCCTGAGGGTTTCTATCTTTCTTTTTCCCACTTAATTTTTTACTTTGGCAGCAAGGGTTAAACCTACCACATCTACATGACTATGTCTTACTTTCCAATAAGTTACACCTAAATAGCTAACATATTCCTCGCACACTATCTTTCGTAAACTTTTCACGATCATCTTTATATTATCAAATTCATTTAATTAAATATACAATTATCTTTTTTTGGGAAAAAATGTAAATTATATTAAACCCAAAATGATACAATAATAAACGGGGCATACTCCGCAGTTAAAGAAAATCAAAAGTCTCCCTAATACAAGAAGACATATATCAAGATGCTAAAACAAATGCAACAGGTGCGCTTGTCTATACATAAGAAACTTAATCTTGCTAATAACCTCTATGACAGAAAATTGATAATCTTCAAAAATCAGCTTGTTCCTAGACAGCCAAATGCAGTAGACTGTAATTGCTATAGTCAGAAAACGTAATTTTTCTTGAACACCAATTATCTTAATATTATAAGCAAGTCTCTGTATAATCATGTAGTGTTTCTAAATTGAATGAGCCTAAATCACACACTCCTGAAAAAAGGATAAAAACATATTTAATTTCATTTAGTGTTTAATAGTGTTTTGGTCTATTTTTTTTTTTGTTTTTTTATAGTTATTTCTTTTCAAATTTGATGACAACATTGTCATTGGGTCCTTCTACCCTTCACATCAGCAAATTGGACACTAAAGAGACTCGGTCAGAAACAAATAACTACTAGGGGTACAATAACATGAGAGGATTTAACACTTTTGGAGTAGGAAAATGTACTTTAAGAAAAGAAAATATATGTTTATCCATGAACACTAAGCTCTAGACAAAAAATAAAAAACCCCGAGAAATAGTATATAACTCTTTAGTGGACAATTGGTGTTGTACAAAATTGAAATGATCCAGACTAAGTCAAGAAACTGGTCTTCTTCATTGAACTCACACTGAAACCACAGAATTTATTTTCATCTACTAGTTTCCTTCCCAATTCCCATGTTTTCTAAAACATAACACACTACAGAACCTTCTAATAAATTAAAACAAAAAAACCAATATTTTACATGTAGCACCACAACCTAACAATTTCTACCTACAACTTTTTCTATAGACTATAATATAATCTATCTCCACTCATTCATTCATCAAGATTGAGAAATGGATTCAAATGCTTGTCTACCACACTTGCTAGTGTTAGCAATAACATTGGTATTGGTTAGTCATGCAATGGGAGATTCAGCTCAAGACAAACAGAAATGTGCAGAATCCCTGACAGCTGTTGCAACGTGTCTGCCATATTTGGGTGCTGACGCGAAAGCACCCACAGCAGATTGTTGCAGTGGTCTCACACAAGCCATGAAGATCAACAAGAAGTGTGTCTGCCTTATTCTCAAAGACAGGGATGATCCTGACCTTGGCTTAAAGATTAACATCACAATTGCTGTTGGTCTCCCTTCTCTTTGCAAAACACCTGATAATCTCTGTTAACTCGTTGGCAAGTGTACCAAATCGTCACAAGTAGTAAAGTTCTCGGAAGTCCGAGTGTCGAATCCACAGGGACTTTGTTTGTACTTAGATTAATGCAAACCCAATTTAAAAGCAAGAGATAAGAAATTTAAAATTTAAAATAAAAGATAAAGATAATAGATAAGATAAGATGAAAGAAATTTAAAATAAAAGATAAAGATAATAGATAAGATAAGATAAAAGATTTTTAAAATTTAAAATAAAAGAAAAAGATAAAGTCAAGATAAGATATTGGGAACTGACTTGCCTAACCTGCCTAGGATGTATGAGTTTATGATTTTTCTTTACCAATTCAGGTGATTCTATCCCACCCACATCTATTCATTTACTTGTCCCTGATGCCTCACGATGACAAGCCTATTTTACCTATCTATCCCCCAAATGCCTTTGCAAAGACGCAATAGATAAAATGCATGAAGTTCTAATTCTAGATGTTTGCTTTGACGCATGGGCATAATGCAATCACTCTATGCCTAGCAATGATTTTATTATGATATCTTTTCTTCTTGTTCTATTAGAAGTTATCCTCTCCCGAGCGTCTAACCCCCTAAAACTAATGCATGCATATCTTCTTTAAATCTTATTTAGAAGTTACCCTCTCCCGAGCATCTAACCCCTAACAGAATATAAAGATGAGTATGCAAGGTAAAAACAGAAAAGAAAATAGGAAAGAAAAACCTGGTATTGCATTGATAAATAGTGAAGAGTACATCATACATCGCATTGGTTTCTAGGCCTGCCAGACCCTAACTAAGGGTTTAGCCACTCATGGCCATTGAGGACTTTACAATGAGAAGGGGTGAAAGAAAGGGAGTAAGTGAAACCCCTAGGAGAGGGGGTTCTGTCGTGGTGTGTTCTGTCCCTTGGACTGGCTCTCTATTTATAGCTGCTGAAGTGGGCTTTGGGCCTTCGTAGGCGCGCTCAGCGCGACACCCCCTCGCTCAGCGCGTGTAGATCGCGCGCTTAGCGTGCATGTTGCAGGCTTAGCGCACGCTTCTGTTAGATCGCGGGCTTAGCGCGCGTGTTGCAGGCTTAGCGCACGCATCTGTTAGATCGCGGGCTTAGCGCGCGTGTTGCACTGGGCCTGCTTCAGATTTTCTTCTTTTCTTCAATTTTTCTAGCCTTTTTGCTTGTTACACCTCCAGTTTTTATATCTGCAGCCAAAATTCAACAAAACATCAATTCTTTAATATTTAAGCGCAAATAACTGCTAAATAATTATTTTTAAAGACAATTTTGCCTTATTTTCTATCATCAAAATACAATTATTTAGCAGTTATCAAAATCCCCCAAATTAAAACTTTGCTTGTCCCCAAGCAAATCAAATTAAAAGCAGGCTCCGAATGCTTCAACACTTTCAATGGCTACAATTTCTCAGATTCCTCCAACTGGTCCTTTCCGCATTTGTCATAATCTCACAATGGAAGCATGAATTACATCAAGATGCAATTGGTTAGTATCGGAAATCAATCAAGTTGGTTTGCCTCACTTTCCTCACAAGGTTAGTGTTTATCTCTACGCACAAGTGTCTGGGGTGAGTGTTTAAAATTTATACGACCTGCAATTAAGATTCCCAAATTTTGCACTTCATCTCAATTAAAGTTATTCTTACTTACATTTGGTGGATCACTAAGGACTGTTATTGCCTTGTAATGGGGCCTGGCTAGACAAGAAATCATGGTTTTTCTGGGATTTCAAACTTAAGGTTATAAGAGAGCATTCATCCTAGAAAAACTTATACTTAGCCTAGGCTTTATTTGTTTTTCAGCCTTAACACATATGCAATCTATTTTTCTTATTTCCAACCTTAGCACTTATGGCACCTCTTTTTTTTTTTCTGCCCTTATTTTCTCTCTTTTTTTTGGAAAGAGACTTTGTGTTTACAAGCTCTTTTTATTATTATTATTATTTTTTTTTTGGAAAGAGACTTTGGGCTTACAAGCTCTTTTTTTTTTTTTTTTGGGTGCCTTATTATGTGCTACTTTTACATTCCCAAGACCATCTTCATTCTACCCATCCCCCAAATTAGGAGTTTATTATGACTAAAACCTTTATGCTCTCTTAGAACCCTAAAATAAGGTTAGAGATATCACAATTAGGCTCAGGGGTTTTATTTAAAAATAATAATTACTAATTTTGGCTCAACAAGGGTGCAAGGGATACATTTCATCACAGGTTGGCTTTTTGGCTATGTGGCTAAAATAAAAAAAACATGGCCTTGATCATATCCACCTTATGTAAATAATCTAATAGTCTAAGAATGATGCAAAATTAGGAATTTAAAAACAGACGTTCTCTCATAATTAAGTTCACACAGCTCTCCGGGACAAGATAAAGTTATCGGCTTACCGGAACATGATCTCTTTCCATCAAGCTAACCTTTTCTCTCTTTGTGATTCATGTCTCACTGTTTGACTGACTCTTGCTTCCAGGAAACCAGTATTTTCACAATTGTCATGTAGCATTTCAAGTGTTGAATCCTTCAGAAAATGCCTAAATAGTGACTTCACAAATATCATGCAATTTTTATTCAATGACTAAGTTTAAACTACTGAAATTAAAATGCATAAAATCAAAATGCACAAATTCAAAATAAAGAAAATAAATAACACAACTATCCTAAAAAAAAACAAATTGCAATTAACTAAAAGAGAAATAAAGTAAGAAGTCCTGGGTTGCCTCCCAGTAAGCGCTTCTTTAACGTCATTAGCTTGACGGGTCAAATGCCTTCAAGGTGGCATGAAGGTCACAAAGAACACATCTTCCTTGCATTTCCGTCTCTTAGCTAGAGACGCCATGAAACTCATGTATGCTGGAAACACCTTCCATATTGTAGCAAGAAAAGTGCTGGTGGTCAAGGAGAGAAGGACACTTAAGGGTTTATCATGTTTTCCATGTCTTTCTTCCTTGACAATCAGTTGATGAGGAGTGGTATTGACTTGGAGAATACTTTCTTGTTGAATTTCTACTTGTGAGTACTTCTCCGATTGTTGTGCTTTCTCCTCATTTCTTTCTATCTCTTCCTTCTTTTCTTCTTCCACATCTTCCTCAGTTAAAATTACCTTGCACTCCTTTTTGGGCTTCATCTCAGTATTTACCGTAAAGGTTTCGGTGGGCCTTTCAGCAACTAACTTAGCTAATTGTACTTCCAGATTTCTGATTGCTGCATCAGTGCTCTTCTGATGTGACCTTGTTTCCTGCATGAATTGTACCAGCAATTCTTCTAGCCTACTGCTTTCTTCCTGTGGGCTGGGCTCTTGGTCGCGTAGAATGACATAATCATAGGCCGCCATATTCTCTATTAGCTCAATAGCTTCTTCTGGAGTCTTTAACTTGATCTTTCCACCGGCTGAGGCGTCAAGGAGCTGCTTGGAATGGGGTTGCAAGCCATCAATAAAGATGTTGAGCTGAACTGGCTCACTAAACCCATGTGTAGGAGTCTTCCAAAGTAACCCATGAAAGCGATCAAGGGCTTCACTCAATGATTCATGAGGGTGTTGGTGGAAGGATGAGATTTCCACCTTTCCCTCAATGGTCTTGGACTCTGGGAAATATTTCTTCAAGAACTTCTCCACCACCTCGTTCCATGTCTGCAGGCTATTCCCCTTAAACGAGCGAAGCCATGTTCTTGCTTCACCGGCCAAGGAAAAACAAAATAAGTCAAGGTGGATGGCATCTTCAGGCACTCCTACTATCTTCACCGTGTTGCAAATGTCGACGTATGTGGCCAAGTGTGCGTATGGATCTTCAGTTGGTAGGCCGTAAAATATATTCCCTTGAATCAGCTGGATCAAGGAATATGGATATGAGAAGTTGGCCGTCTGCACCTCTGGTCTAGCTATGCTGGTGAAGTACTGAGGTATAATAGGGCTAGAGTAGTCCTCTAGCGTCATTCTCTGTGGATGATTTTCTGTCATGATGCGTTCTTCGAAGAAGGAGTGTGCACTGTTAACAAAAGAAATAACTACCGTGCACGTTATCACAGAATAAATAATTTTTTTTATTTTAATTTTTTTTATTATTTTTTTTTATAAAAAAAAGAAGAATAAAGTAAGAATGAGTAAAGAGAAAAAAATTGAATAATAAAATAAAGCAGCTAAAATAAATAATAGATAAAAAAACAAAAAACAAAATAAAAATAAAAATAGAGAGTGAAAACTAATTGCTTACAAATTGAAATATGCAATTAATCAAGTACGAAAAACAAAGTCCCCGGCAACGGCGCCAAAAACTTGTTAACTCGTTGGCAAGTGTACCAAATCGTCACAAGTAGTAAAGTTCTCGGAAGTCCGAGTGTCGAATCCACAGGGACTTTGTTTGTACTTAGATTAATGCAAACCCAATTTAAAAGCAAGAGATAAGAAATTTAAAATTTAAAATAAAAGATAAAGATAATAGATAAGATAAGATGAAAGAAATTTAAAATAAAAGATAAAGATAATAGATAAGATAAGATAAAAGATTTTTAAAATTTAAAATAAAAGAAAAAGATAAAGTCAAGATAAGATATTGGGAACTGACTTGCCTAACCTGCCTAGGATGTATGAGTTTATGATTTTTCTTTACCAATTCAGGTGATTCTATCCCACCCACATCTATTCATTTACTTGTCCCTGATGCCTCACGATGACAAGCCTATTTTACCTATCTATCCCCCAAATGCCTTTGCAAAGACGCAATAGATAAAATGCATGAAGTTCTAATTCTAGATGTTTGCTTTGACGCATGGGCATAATGCAATCACTCTATGCCTAGCAATGATTTTATTATGATATCTTTTCTTCTTGTTCTATTAGAAGTTATCCTCTCCCGAGCGTCTAACCCCCTAAAACTAATGCATGCATATCTTCTTTAAATCTTATTTAGAAGTTACCCTCTCCCGAGCATCTAACCCCTAACAGAATATAAAGATGAGTATGCAAGGTAAAAACAGAAAAGAAAATAGGAAAGAAAAACCTGGTATTGCATTGATAAATAGTGAAGAGTACATCATACATCGCATTGGCTTCTAGGCCTGCCAGACCCTAACTAAGGGTTTAGCCACTCATGGCCATTGAGGACTTTACAATGAGAAGGGGTGAAAGAAAGGGAGTAAGTGAAACCCCTAGGAGAGGGGGTTCTGTCGTGGTGTGTTCTGTCCCTTGGACTGGCTCTCTATTTATAGCTGCTGAAGTGGGCTTTGGGCCTTCGTAGGCACGCTCAGCGTGACACCCCCTCGCTCAGCGCGTGTAGATCGCGCGCTTAGCGTGCATGTTGCAGGCTTAGCGCACGCTTCTGTTAGATCGCGGGCTTAGCGCGCGTGTTGCACTGGGCCTGCTTCAGATTTTCTTCTTTTCTTCAATTTTTCTAGCCTTTTTGCTTGTTACACCTCCAGTTTTTATATCTGCAGCCAAAATTCAACAAAACATCAATTCTTTAATATTTAAGCGCAAATAACTGCTAAATAATTATTTTTAAAGACAATTTTGCCTTATTTTCTATCATCAAAATACAATTATTTAGCAGTTATCAATCTCTCAGTGTTCTGGTACGTTCAATTTCTAATTAAGCCTTCCTTTTTCTTAAAGAACACTACACTACAGTGTTATGTTTCCATTTCCTATGCAATGAATGATCTATCAGTCTTGTTAGTTGTCATATAACAACTTATGTTTTTACATTCAGTTGAAGGAAGTTCCCAGAATGGTAGAAAGCAGGGGACAGATGAAACGGCCACAGCTAAGAATAGTGAATCTCATATCGGGAAAAGATTGTTAGAAAGTTTGGTTGCAGATGAAACGGTCACAATTCTCATTCTTGAACCAGTGTGAAAACGGACAAATTCAGTTTCATGTTATATATGGCTCTGTATATGAAAAGGAAATTAAAGAAAAAGTAGAATTTGATTATGGCTAATTTCACCCATTATATTTATTACAAGAAAACCTTTAGATAAAAATTATTTTTTTGTACTTTTAGCTTGGTCGTAAACATTAACATTACATCACGCACAAACATAAAAGGCAAACCAAATTATTTTACATCCCTAAATTTTATGAGGAAGGATGCTATAAATATTAACAATACATCTCACACACACAAAGACAACTAAAATTATATCACTAAATTGATGTGGGGATAGTTTTGAAAAAAAAATAGTAGGTGTGGTTGTGTAGGTGTGTTTTTATGTTTTTCAATTCAGGATATTAAATTTACAAATAATTTTATGTTTTTCAATTAGATTTTAACAATAATTAAGAAATAAATCTAAATCATTCTACATTTGTTTATAGGTACTTGGCGAATTGGAGATGCTATATGGGAATCTAAATTTTGCTTAACACAAATGTGGTATATGCAAGGAAAAATCAAATTGAAAAATTTTTAACCACCACTTCAAATTTTAAAAGATTTGTTTCAAAATAAGGATATGAAGAACAAATTGTTTTTACAGAACATTCCCTCCATGATGTTTTCCTTTCCTTTAGGTGAAAAAAATAGACATTTCCAAAAATAATGGAAGTGAACCTTATATAATGCTGTTTATATAGAGAAGTCTTTCAAAATACAATTTAAAGTACTATTACTACAAACTATTTTGTATTATATATCTCTTATATATTTTGATATAAAACATTTATTAATTTTTTATTTATTTCTTAGTAACATGTACATGAAAGTCAAACCAAACCGAATCGAGGATTTATGTGGCATTTAACTTTTATCACTTTCTGCCCTCAAAGATCACACTCTAATCATGTACCAACATTTTGTGGTATACAAGAAAACTCTTCTATTTGAGAACAGACGATTTTTATTTGAACCTCTTTTGGCAAATGGAACTAGCTTTGGATTCCCATGTGACAAAAAACTACTTTCCTAACTTTGGATTAACCAAATCTGAAAAGCGTTTCGTGTAATATTGGCTACGCATGACTAGTTAACTTCTGAAACGGTCAGCTACTTCATAACCTTTTGATGTCATTCTCCCCAACAAAAAACAATTGCAACTTGTTACCTAGCAACAGCTTGAATTGCTTGCTTTCTCACGCACTTAGTGACCCTAGATGCTTGTGAAATAAATTGTTATAACCTTCACTGTTTTTCATCAATATTACCAAAATTTCCTTAAAGTGTTCAATATTTCGTAATCTTCATAATTAATTCAAAATTCTCAAAAGATTAGTATATGACCTTTTTTCTTGTTTGTACTAGGAGAGGAATAAATGAAAAAAATTCAGAAATTTGTGGATTGCAATTTGCTCAAATGATGTGTCTATTAGTTCTTTGAAATTTGTATTGGTCATATTTATTTTTACCTTTTAATAGATATATTGTGCTGTCATCCCAAGAGAAGGATCAAACATTGATGATGCAGAGGTGCTAAGATATTGCAAGAAGAATCTTGCATCTTTCAAAGTCCCTGAAAAGGTCTTCATTACTGATTCTTTGCCCAAGACTGCCACCGGAAAGATTTTGCGTCGTCTTGTGGCAGAACACATTGTCTCTCAAATTTGAGCAACTGATCAAGTCCTACTTTTGAAGCCTCCATACCTGGCCATACATAGTTGGAGTCCACACACCATAAATTTCAACAATAATTTGGCAACTTGGCATTTAAGAGGAGGGTAATTCTGCAAATGGTCTTTCATTCAGGATACAATAGATTGTAGTTTTCAATGATTCACGTGAAATGTTCACAATGTAATGTTTTCAATGTTTTATAGGTCTTAATACCAATAGCAGACAAGATCAAGCTTATGCTTTTTTGCTATCGTGCTCCTGTTCCTTGCCACTGGTCTTGATGAAGCCAAGCATTGTCTCTTTGCCTTTTAAGTTGTACATAGTTGCAAAACGGGTACATGTGAAAGAATAATGCTTATTAAAGGTAAGGTTGATTTTAAAGTGGGCATGCAAGAATGCATTCATTATCTCAAGTAAATAAAATTCAAGCGAATATGTGATTTGGATTAGAGAATAGTATTATCCAGTGCACACTAAATTGGAGAGATTCCCAACATGTGGTTTCAAAACTAAAAGTACTTACCAACTATTTGAATTTTAATCTACGTGATCTAGCTAATGTTTTCTATCAGAGAATTACAACTAGTTGATCTTAAGTACAAAACTATACTAAATATGCAAATCTTTACATCTAAAAACAGAATTTAAATAAGGCTCTCAAATTTGAAGAAAAAAAAGAAGATAGCAATGACTACAAATTGATCAATCTGCCAATACAATGATAAAACATCGGTTTATTCTAAGCAACACTAAAAAGTGATACTACATGAGCAAAAAGATTGAAATTATTGACCATGCAGTATGAATGTACAGCATTATTTATTTAATTTTTCTAATACAATTTTATTTTATATTAATACACTATATCATTATGACATCAACCCCCAACATGAGTGGCCCAGTGGACAAGCCCATCAATCTAACATGTCGGTTGATAGACTTGCATAAACTTTTGTTCCTTGCATCATCTCATGTGTCTCCATTCTCCATTCTCTGCTTCCACTAACGATTAAACCTTATTGATTAGGGTTCAATGATTTTTCAATGAATAAAATTAATTTTAAATTCTTGATTCTAACAGCTCACGTATGTCTGTTGAATCAAATGGATTAGACTCTTGATATCATAAAGAAAATTAAAAATTGATTCTTTGTGTAAAATAAAGAAATCTAATTAATTATGCTTGTTATGTTACTATATCATTTTTCCGGTGTGGAGTAACATCAAAATCAAAGTAACAAAGTTACTTGCATGTTACTCTAACCATAATTCCAGCTAAGTCGAATATGGTTTCATGTTTTGTAAAACAATTTAGATCCCCTTTATCAAAGTGTATCTGTCTTTTACACAAGTTTTTTCACTTTATTTTATTTCCCCCAGAATCAATTGTTGTGTTATTCATACTATTAAATTAGTCCGATAACTACCATGTCGATCATTGTTAGTTTTGTTTCCACCATTGTTCGGAGTACGTATATACTATTACTTTATGATTAAACGTGTTATTAAATTGCAGATAAAAACTCTTTATAATGAAGTACAATTGTTTATAACTACAACAATTATATTGAGTCAATTTAACACTCATCAAAGGCAGAAAAGCTTTACTTTAAGATTAGACAGAGGCTCATACCAATCATGGCGGTGGTTATAATTACACACATCAGCAACTGTAAAAGATCTTGCACAGCCACAGAAAAAAAAATGCTTGATGCACATCTGATAAACTCACTCAAGGTCTATGTATTAATAGTGTAAAAGAGAGACTGAATATTAAATGATAAAAATATAAAATAATTGTTTTGTATTGGCAGAGTACACATATATATGCCCAAATGTAGATTCAAAGTTCAAACATTTTGGGCCTAGACCATCCCTCCTAGTCATAGCCATCTGAATTGGATCGACCCCACCCCAAGGTTTGTGTTGCATCACTTGCATGCATTCACCCACCACAGTGTTGTTATAGTTTTCTCGTGATTTTTGTATTGGAAAATACTATGGACAAATATAATTGATACAGTCATAATTAATTATTGTCATGTTGCAATTACAAAGACTCCTCAAAGAATATGTTTAGTAAATCATGATCAAGTAGAAATTGCAATGGCAAACTGTTTTTTAAAATCTTATTAGTCAGTTGTATAAACCCAAATTTAGTTATATCCAGGTATGTAATATTTGCCATTTTAGTGCTCTGTTTGGAAATTTGCGTGTCGAATTGTTTTTTTATACGTACCTACACAACACTCTTTAGCCAAATACCACTGTTCATGGAGGAATCTGTCCTGAAAGGAGTATAGAACCAGAAACAATATGCGTGGTGGTATCTATCATTCTGAAAAGAGAAAAAGTGGGATACGTACAATAGTAGGACTGTGACACTACTGAAAAATGTATGCACCTTTCATGTCCCTAAATTTATGAACAAAAGATTCAGGTATCGTTTATTGAATTTGTTTTATATGGAGTGTAAAGTCATCATATCCAATACTAATAAGTGTATGTTTATATAATTCTTTTTAAAATAATTACTCTTCCTTATTTACATCTAATAAAAATGTTATCACATTAATTTTTAAATTAAGCTAAATGAAGCATGTTTCATAAGAAATTAACTTTTACTGTAATTGTTACATTTTTTAGTGACAAAGGGAGATGGGTGAAGACGGTGAAGGAAAAAAAAATGAAGATAATGTCTATGTTGTTCAAATAACAGTATTAATTGTATTAAAATAGTTAATATTAAAAAATAATTAGTAAATATAAACATTGTTGTGTTGGTGCTATTTATTGTGCATCAAAATATGTAAAAATAATAATTAACTTGTAATTTGTATAGTTGGTATGGGTTGTTTTATCTATCCTGGATTTGTTGTATCACACATATAATCATTTATATATATATGGGCTACTATTGTCACTACAAAAATGCTATTGAGACTACCAAAGCATTTGAAATTACTTGGTTATCCTTAGTTCCATTTCCCCACACCTCCTATCCTTCCCCTCTTTACGTTCAGCTACTCTCCCTCTTTACATCCAAAAACAGAATTTAAATAAGGCTCTCAAATTTGAAAAAAAAAAAAAAAGAAGATAGCAATGACTACAAATTGATCAACCTGCCAATAATAAAACTTCGGAGTATTCTAAGCAACACTAAACAGTCATACTACCTGAGCGAAAAGATTGAAGTTTGAACCACACATGATCAAGGAAATGAAAATAGGCATACCGCCATGATCTACAAATCAGCAAAGGAGCAATCACTATCCAGAATCCCACAATAAATCCAATTGTCATACTACAAAAAACCAATTCACTCCATGCCCATCACTTCCTTCATAACTATGGGTTTCCCATTGGAGCTGCAGTTTATGGGCAGTGGTGGACCACATAGATTGTTGCCGATGAAGCTGGAGGCATCAAAGGTTTGCAATTGAGTTCCTGTTGGAATATTTCCCTTCAAATGATTATAAGACAAGTCTAGCATGCTCAGAAAGCTCAAATTTGCATGCTTGGAGGGATTTCACCAGAAAGTTGATTCCTGAAAAATCAATGGACTGTAATAATCTCATATTACCTATACCTTGTGGAATATGACCAATCAATTGGTTGTGGGACAAGTTTAAAAAATTCAATCCATTTAGATATGTGATTTCTCTTGGTATTTCCCTAATAACTTGTTACTTGACAGATCAATGCTTGTTACCAAACCCAGAAGTTTCTGTACTCATCTCCTCTTCCTTTCAGCCATAGTAGAGCACTAACTATACTTTGCATCGAAGAGTAAGGCATACTAGATTGTGCTTGAGAATAGATACGAGGATCTGTACTTTGGTTCATTAGTGTCATGGCACTCAAGTTACTGAAACAGCTCGTATATTGCCAGACAGATTGTTTTGTGCAAGGTCTAAAACCTGAAGATGACTCATCTGACATATTTCATTTGGAATGTGGCCGGCAAAACTGTTTGATCGAAGGCGGAGGATTTTCACATTTAAGAGGTTTTCTCCAACCCATGTTGGAATAGTTCCTGAAAGATTATTTTCCCCAAGGTCCAAGGATATCAATTGGTTATTCTTCTTCAAACTGGTTGGAAATATTCCTGAGAGTGTGTTGTTACGAATTTGTAAAGACTGCAGGTCTGCCAAGGAACCCATGGATTGGGGTAAGTTCCCAACAAAATGGTTGCTTTGTAAATTTACATCCACAAGAGATGTCCAATTCATCCAGCAATCAGGTATCTCTCCTGACAAATTATTTGATGCAAGATTCAGAAATTCTAATAGCATTGGCTTGTCCTGATCGTTACATAAAAAGTCATTCATGGATTCAGAGAATGAATTGCTTGAAAGATCTAACTGAAACACATCACTTGAAAGATAGGGTAATTTACCACACAAGTGATTTGAGCTTAGATCAATAGTTGGGATAGATATTGGATTCTTTAATGTAGTCCCAATCTCACCATGGATATGATTACGAGAGAGGTTTAAATACAAAACCTGAGAAAGTGCTTCCCACATCTGTGTGGGAATAGAATCGAAAATCCCCGTGTTAGATAGTCCAACATATTGAAGTTGGTTTTGTGACTGAATCCACAATGGAAAGCTGGGACCCTAACTGCCATGATGTCACATCCAAATAGGTAAGTTGAAAATTAGGAATCCAATTGGGACCCACTTTTAAAGTGAAATTGTTCCCGATGCGGCAAACTCCGTCAAGCTTGTAAGATTTGCAAGATCATCTTCCTTGACAACTCCGTGAAAAGATTGCCGTCAATATGAAGAGATAACAATTTAGAGAGTGATCGAAGACTTTCAAATGGATTTCCACTGAATTTATTCATAGAGAGATCGAGATATCTTAATGATGAAAGTTTTCCAAATGATCTAGGAAGAGCACCACCAATTGAGTTGTTGAAAAATCTAGCAGCTCAATATTTTTAAATGCCCCAATATGATCTGTCAGATTGCCTGAAAGTCGTGAACTCTGAACTGCAAGTCTTGTGAGTCCATGGGAAATACAAGGAGCAAGAATTTCTAAAAGTTCATTAACCTGTTGGTTGAGTTTGAGATATGATAAATCTATCACCCTTAAGTTGCAGAGATTACCCAAAGAAGTTGGAATGTTTCCTTCAAGTTGACTATATGACAAATCAATTCAACAAGAGAAGTCAAATTACCCAAGAAGTTGGAATGTTTCCTTCAAGTTGATTACCTGATAAATCAAGTTCAACAAGAGAAGTCAAATTTCCCAAGGCATCAGGTATAGAAGATGAGAATGAATTGGAAGACAAGTCAAGATTTTGAAGATGTGTGAGGTTTCGAATACCACAAGGAATCGGACCTTGGATTTCATTACCCTTAATTGAAGAGAAACAAGTTTCTTCAATTTGAATATCCACTTGGGGACAAAAGAAATGGCAGGGGAATAACTGGTATTGTAAAGATAGAGAGTTTGCAGAGATGAGAAGTTGAGCAAGGATGGTTCATTATAGTGAGGGAGTGTGCAGAGTGACAAATATAGGTGGGTCAAAGAAGGAAGAGATTGGAGAGTGTGTAGCCAATGAAATGCTTTGGATAGGTTTGCATTTCTCAAATGAAGATATTCAAGCTTCCACATACTTGATACCCATTCTACATTTTCAGCAAACAGAGGAGGTTCGAAACCAGAATAACCTCCGAGGTCAAGGTAGACCAAATTGGAGAGATTCCCAATCTGAGGAGGAATCTTCCCATAGAATTCAGTAAGAGAGAGGTCGAGATGAGTCAAGGAGGTCATTGCACAAAGGAAAGAAGGAATTGCCATACCTTCAAAATCATTGTAGCTCAAGTCAAGATATCGAAGCTTAGAGAGATTCCCGATCTGAGAGGGTACTGTTCCGTTGGCAACATATCTCAGGTCAAGATACACCAAATTTGAGAGATTCCCAATCTGAGGAGGAATCTTCCCACGGAATCCAGTAAAAGAGAGGTCGAGGTGAGTCAAGGAAGTCATTGTCCCAAGGAAAGAAGGAATTGCCATACCTTCTCCAAGGAATCTATTGAAGCTCAAGTCAAGATATCGAAGCTTAGAGAGATTCCCGATCTGAGAGGGTACTGTTCCGTTGGCAACTTCTGAACTCAGGTCAAGATACACCAAATTTTCAGCAAACAGAGGAGGTTTGAGATCAGTAGAATAACCTCCGAGGTCAAGGTAGACCAAATTTGAGAGATTCCCAATCTGAGATGGAATCTTCCCCATCAATCCAGTAAGAGAGAGGTCGAGGTGAGTCAAGGAGGTCATTGTCCCAAGGAAAGAAGGAATTGACATACCTTCTCTAAGGAATACATTGCCGCTCAAGTCCAAGTAATTCAAATGCTTTAAATCAGCCAAACAAGGACTTATCTCTCCACCAAAGCTCCATCTCCGATAAGCTTCCTCATCGAAGTGATAGTAGCCATCATAGTCATAATAGAAAGCATCAGAAAGTGAAGAGTTGAGGTGAAGCTGAAGAAGATGGGAAGTGACGTTGTGGCAGAGGACTCCATACCAGTGGCAACAGTTGGTATGATTATGATTCCAAGACCAAAGCCTATTGGAAGGATCTATGAGATTATTCTTAAACTTCAAAAGTGTCTCACGCTCACTTGGGATGCACACACTCTCTCTGCATGGTAAGCTCAACAACCAAAGCTGGACAAAGACAAGAATATAAATGGAGGAGGAATTCATGATCATGCAACGCAAATATAGAAAACGAGTGTTTTTTTTTTTAGAGCTGATCGAAAAAAGTGTTTTTTTTTAGAGCTGATCAAATTTTAACTTTTATTTAATCAATCCTTTCGTTAAACTTTTGTTGCGTACAAAAGTCCAATATTTTTTTAAGAAAAAAATCAAGTCTTCTATTTCATCAAATCCCAACCCATGATTAATATTAAATTATCAAATTTTCAATATTCAAACTAAAAATAATGTAAAAGAAAATTGTCTTCTAAATCATAGCTCACACCATTAAGTTAATCTCAAGGTTTTCCATTTTTTTCATCTTGAACCTTTGGACACTCCACAAAGTCCAGTCATGATGTTAAGGTCTGACTTCTTCAACTTGAACCATAGATCACTGCATTACTTTCATATCAAACAAATGTTGCGAGTTAAGTAAAGCAAGGAAAAAAAATATAATTGATGAATAAATCAATTATAGGAAAAGAGTTTACTTTAAAGATAATTTTGGTTAAAAAAATCTATAAAAAAAATTATTTTGTTCTAAGCTAGCTATTTAATTTTGATCAATTTTTCAATTCACAAAATAATATTCTTCTTATATGTGAAAAGACTAATTAATCTTCATTGTCATTAATGATTGTTGTGTTGTCTATTTCTAATTGTTTTTTTAATCATAATATTATTTTCTTTTTTATTAAAAATTTATTAGTGAGATACAAAGAAGTTTAAATTGCTTGTTTAGCTTGGTCTATCATAATTATTGAGATCATAGTTTTTCCTTTTATAAGTCTTGTTCCAAATTTCTCCATGTATTGTAGATCATATTTAACTTAAAAAGTAAATTAGAAGATCTACAAAGAAGTGTGGCATGTTTTTTAAATTATAAAATTATGGTCCTAGCTATTTATTGTTAGACCACAAGTCTTCATATATTAAAGTTTTTGTCTAAATTTCATTTATGGTGATAGTTTAAGAATACTGATAGAAGAGAAAAATAAATATACAACTTATTGAAATATCTAACTCAATTAATTGAGGAATACATCAATTATAGGAAAAGGGTGTGCTTTAAAGACTATTTCTATTAAAAAATCTATAAAAAAATTATTTCGTTCCAATCTAATTATTTAATTTTAATCAATTTTTCAGTTCACAAAATAATATTCTCTTATATAGGAAAAAAAGACTAAATTTAATTATCATCAATTGGAAAAGTTATTGTGTCATGTATTTCTAATTGTATTCGAACTTGAATATTATTTTATTTATCATATAAAAATTAATTATTTATATAAAAGACATAAAAAGAATATTAACTTTTTTTCTCAAAAAAAATCAGTATCATATTTTATGTTTTTTACAAGTTATCAACTTAAATAAGAGGAGAAATATAATTTTAATTTTAATTTTACTTTTTAAATAATTGCAAGTGCCAAATTTAAATAATCATGAGAATACTCATGTTTAATATAATATTCTAAAAAAAATCCATACGATAACTTAAACAATCTACAAAGAAATATAATTTATTCTTGTGCCAAATGCTAAAACAAGAAACATTTTTTATTTTAGTTTACCGTATAGAATTGCTTAAATCAATGAAATTTTTATTTTAAGAAAATATTAATGATTTTTATATCAAAGGTAATTAAATTTGGCTTAATTAGTCTTCAAATTTTAACTATTATTCAAATCAATCCTTTCGTTAAACCTGTACATGTTAAGTAAACAACAAAAAGTCTTGCCTTATAAAATTCAAACATTTTTATTACATGTTGTTTGAACCCATAATTAATTTTAAACTATCAAATTTTAATTATTCAAAATAAAAGAAATGAAAACAAAATTGTCTCCTAGACAAACCGCTGGCCACTCCACCAAATCCATATCAAGGTCCCCACTTTTCCAACTTGAACCATAGACTACTCCATCAAGTCCATGTGAAGGTCCTCCATTTTTTCATTTTGAACCTTAGGACACTCCACAAAGTCCACCCATATAGAAAACATCTTAATTGTATAAGTGCTTCTTGCTTCTGCATATAAATCATAAAACTTCTATTATTTATACTGCTGCAAGTGTCTTTCTTTTTTTTTTTTTTTATGATGTTTCCTTTTTTTAATTATTGACTTTATTATCCAATTCTCCAGAGTTAATTCTTAGAATAGGAAATAATTTTGAATTTACTTTATCTATCTCCCTTTTTAAAATTCCTATATACACAATTTTGTATTGAAATTAACTATTATTTAATCAATCCTTTCGTTATACTTTTGTTAATTAAACAATAAAAATCCAACATTTTATTAAAAAAATTCAAGTCTTCTATTTCATGGACTCTATAAAGTCTTTTATTAAAAGTCCAACTTTTGTTAATTCAAGTCTTTTACAAAATTTTGTTAATTCAACTTTTGTTAATTATTACAAAATTTGGTATTGAATTTAACTATTACTTAATTCAAGTCTTTTATTAAAAGTCCAACTTTTGTTAATTTAACTATTATTTTGTTAATTAAACCATAGCCGATTCCATCAAGTCCATGTCAAGGTCCTCTATTTTTTCATCTTGAACCTTTGGACACTGCACAAAATCCAGCCATGTTATGATCTCTGGCTTCAACTTGAACCATAGCCTGGGCCACAAACAATATATTAATGATAAATACATCAATTATAGGAAAAGGGTCTAATTTAAAGACTATTTCAGTTAAAAAAAATTATATAAAAAGAGATTATTTCGTTCATATCTTGCTATTTAATTTTGATCAATTTTTTAATTCACAAAATAATATTCTCTTTATATATGAAAAAAGACTAGATTTAATCATCATTAATTGGAATGGTTGTTGTGTGATCTATTTCTAATTGTATTCGTCATAATTATTGAGATCATAGTTTTTCCTTTTATAAGTCTTGTTCCAAATTTCTCCATGTATTGTAGATCATATTTAACTTAAAAAGTAAATTAGAAGATCTACAAAGAAGTGTGGCATGTTTTTAAATTATAAATTATGGTCTAGCTATTTATTGTTAGACCACAAGTCTTCATATATTAAAGTTTTTGTCTAAATTTCATTTATGGTGATAGTTTAGAATATGATAGAAGAGAAAAATAAATATACACTTATTGAAATATTAACTCAATTAATTGAGGAATACATAATTATAGGAAAGGGTGTGCTTAAAGACTATTTCTATTAAAAAATCTATAAAAAAATTATTTCGTTCCAATCTAATTATTTAATTTTAATCAATTTTTCAGTTCACAAAATAATATTCTCTTATATAGGAAAAAAAGACTAAATTTAATTATCATCAATTGGAAAAGTTATTGTGTCATGTATTTTAATTGTATTCGAACTTGAATATTATTTTATTTATATATAAAAATTAATTATTTATATAAAAGACATAAAAGAATATTAACTTTTTTTCTCAAAAAAATCAGTATCATATTTTATGTTTTTACAAGTTATCACTTAAATAAGAGGAGAAATATAATTTTAATTTTAATTTTACTTTTAAATAATTGCAAGTGCAAATTTAAATAATCATGAGAATACTCATGTTTAATATAATATTCTAAAAAAAAATCCATACGATAACTTAAACAATCTACAAAGAAATATAATTTATTCTTGTGCCAAATGCTAAAACAAGAAACATTTTTTATTTAGTTTACCGTATAGAATTGCTTAAATCAATGAAATTTTTATTTTAAGAAATATTAATGATTTTTTATCAAGGTAATTAAATTTGGCTTAATTAGTCTTCAAATTTTAACTATTATTCAAATCATCCTTTCGTTAAACTGTACATGTTAAGTAAACAACAAAAGTCTTGCTTATAAAATTCAAACATTTTATTACATGTTGTTTGAACCCATAATTAATTTAAACTATCAAATTTTAATTATTCAAAATAAAAGAAATGAAACAAAATTGTCTCCTAGACAAACCGCTGGCCACTCCACCAAATCCATATCAAGGTCCCCACTTTTCCAACTTGAACCATAGACTACTCCATCAAGTCATGTGAAGGTCCTCCATTTTTTCATTTGAACCTTAGGACACTCCACAAAGTCCACCCATATAGAAAACATCTTAATTGTATAAGTGCTTCTTGCTTCTGCATATAAATATCAAAACTTCTATTATTTATACTGCTGCAAGTGTCTTTCTTTTTTTTTTTTTTATGATGTTTCCTTTTTTAATTATTGACTTTATTATCCAATTCTCCAGAGTTAATTCTTAGAATAGGAAATAATTTTGAATTTACTTTATCTATCTCCTTTTTAAAATTCCTATATACACAATTTTGTATTGAAATTAACTATTATTTATCAATCCTTTCGTTATACTTTTGTTATTAAACAATAAAATCCAACATTTATTAAAAAAATTCAAGTCTTCTATTTCATGGACTCTATAAAGTCTTTTATTAAAAGTCCAACTTTTGTTAATTCAAGTCTTTTACAAAATTTGTTAATTCAACTTTGTTAATTATTACAAATTTGGTATTGAATTTAACTATTACTTATTCAAGTCTTTTATTAAAAGTCCAACTTTTGTTAATTTAACTATTATTTTGTTAATTAAACCATAGCCGATCCATCAAGTCCATGTCAAGGTCCTCTATTTTTTCATCTGAACCTTTGGACACTGCACAAAATCCAGCCATGTTATGATCTCTGGCTTCAACTTGAACCATAGCCTGGGCCACAAACAATATATTAATGATAATACATCAATTATAGGAAAAGGGTCTAATTTAAAGACTATTTCAGTTAAAAAATTATATAAAAAGATTATTTCGTTCATATCTTGCTATTTAATTTTGATCAATTTTTTAATTCACAAAATAATATTCTTTATATATGAAAAAAGACTAGATTTAATCATCATTAATTGGAATGGTTGTTGTGTGATCTATTTCTAATTGTATTCGAACATGAATATTATTTTCTTTATCATATAAAAATTAATTAGTGATATAAAAAGAAGTGTGAAAAGAATATTAACTTTTTTTCTAAAAAAATTAGTAGCATATTTTGTATTTTTTTACATGTATCAACTTAAATAATAGGAGAAACATAATTTTAATTTCCATTTTAATTGCCAATTTAAGCAATTATAAATTACTCATGTTCAATAATATCTAAAAAAATATACATACGATAACTTAAATAATCTACTAGAATATGATTTATTCTTGTGCAGATCGAATACTAAAATAAGAAAAAAAATTTTAGATCACAATATAGAATTGCTTAAATCAATGAAATTATTTTAAGAAAATATTAATCATTTTTTAATACTTTAAATCAAAAGTAATTAAATTAGTTTAATTAGTCTTCAAATTTTAACTATTATTTAAATCAATCCTTTGGTTACACCTTTGTTAAGTAAATGATAGCATAGCAAGCAAGGAGGTGCAAGCAGTAACACTCACAAAAATAAAGATCTTAAGCCATCATTTTTTTTCCTTTTCTTTTCTATGAACTGTCATTTCTTATCTCTACATGGAATGCCTAGAAGTTGAAAACTGGAGCTTTCTTTAACTATACTGCTTTCCATTTTGGCGAACTGCTTTTCTTCTCATAATGAACTTTCCACTTCCAATGATGGTTCAACATTAATCATTCTTTATTATTTTGTCTAAAAATTCCACTCACTTTTTGTGAGTGGTTGAATGTCATGCAGACAATGATGTCCAAGCTCCACTTTTTCCATTCATTGCAAGTGTAAGCAAATGTAGAATGTACATATAATAAAATAATGAGAATGGAACTACTAGTACGTAGTACTTAATTAGAACAAAAGTATCAAAATTAAACGAAAATAACTTGATGCTGTTAATACATGAGTTAATTTTGATACACAGTGTAAAAATTTAAATGTTAATTAATTAGAAATCACTAATGATTTGTAAAACAATTACTAAAAAAAGTTATAGGAGAATATATATAATTAATTGCAATTCTAAGTGTATTTAAATTAAATTCTTAAATTAGCATATCCTTATTGTGATATTTTGTATATATTTTATTTATTGAGACAGTGGAATGAGACCGCACTATAATTTTCATCACGGGTGTGGTTGTCAAATATAATAGGGATGGTTGGGATGATGTTGCAGGTGCCGGTTTGTTGTTAAGGCCTTGAGGGAAAATGTATTTTTTGAAGAAAATAAAATTATAAAAAATTGTTTTAAATTAACATTAGCTAAATAATGACGTACCCGTAAAATATTTAATAACACAAAATTGATTTATAGTAAGTCAAATACCGTCAATATTCATTTGAACTGTAGTCTTCCACCGTCTCAAGCTCTTCACATG
>NC_038252.2:34861890-34870675 GCF_000004515.6 Glycine max
CTTGCCATTTGATGTGCCTGATAATTTCACAAATAGAAATGAAATGGAACAAGTTAAACATTGAGAAAGTGTTGTTTAATTTATTTATTTCCTCCAAAAAGTTTTGCATTAGTAGGTAATTCTTGTTTATTATTCGTATAAGCTCACATTTTAGTATATAGTATATCTGCATATGGATTGTGCAATAATGTAAAGGATGAATCATTGATTTGCATATAACTATTGACCCTGATTAATATTAAGTGATTCACCATTAAATCAAATATTCGGAGGTGAATTCTTTTAGGATTAATTAACTTGGTAAGAATTATATCTAGCCTTAGTGAAGAAGCAAAACTTCAAGATTACCCTTTGTTTGTGATTATTGCCCCAATCCACAGCAAACTTAATGGATCTGCACTTCTCATCGTCCTTTATGGGCCAATGGTGGTGTACTGGAATCAGTCCTCTTGTGAAAAAATCATAGTATTTAGGTTTTACAAGTAGAGTGGTAGAGTCACATGACAGAATGTATTTTTGACTGACTGACCAAGCAGAACCTTCAATGTACACCTTATATCTGCACGATCATGATTGAATTGAAACATTTATTTATTGATAAACTGAACTTATATATCCAATAACAAAAATATATTATTACATATAATTACAACTGAAGCATGAATGGACAGTTTTAATGTTATACCTATAAGTGCATTGACTTGGCAAGTCTGATTTGTTGAACCCCTCTTGTAATTCTCGAAACCAATCCTGAAACAAAATTTTCATTTGTCAAGAAGGAAGCTATATATGTGGCTTTATTGTGAGCATAAGGCTCTCTGTTCAGCCATGGTATCCTCGTAGTGCCTTCTTTCAATTCTCCCAACAAAATATGCCATGGCTTTATATTAATCTCTGCCCTGTGCACCACACATACAATACTTTTTACTTATATAAAAATTAAGGTCGCGTTAGGGGTGATTGTCAATTTTCAATTTTCCATTTTAAAATATAATTTCGAAATACAAACATGTTCAACAAAAATTGCACTAAGTTGATTTTTTACATCTTTCTGAAATGGTTTTTATCACATATAACAAAAAATAAAATTTTGTTTAATTTATTGATTATTGTTTATGTTTTAACCTTTACTGTTTTTTTATAATATTTTTTTAATTATTTTTATTATGTTTAATTCTTTTTAATATTACATGATTTTATATTGGATTGTGATAAGATTAAATATTTAAATTATTTTATCTATTAAATAATTTTTTAAAATCTAAAAATTAAAATAAACTGAAACTAAAAACTCCAAACATAAACTGAGTTTAATTTTTAATGATTTTGAAACTGAACACAAAAAACTACTTCTAGAATTGTGTCCTAAACAATGTAATAAAAATATAATTCTATTGTATATTTGTATAATAAAATCATATTTATGTAAAAAGAATACTTTTAGAATTTTCTAATTTTCTACCCACATGGGTAATGTAAATAGCAATATAAAATCCTACTTAGCCCACTACGATAAACAAATTTTGAAAATTTTCACTCATAAATGGACTCCTTTAGATGTCCACACATAGGTCCTTCTAGACTTGAATGACAAATTGAAAGGTACCAAAAAAAAAGGTTTTGATATAATAATCACATGCTAAAAGGTTAATTTGTGTATTGTGAATTATTGATTTTGTTTATTATATATCCTTTTTCTTTTTTTTCCAAATTTTAATTATTTGGCAGTTTTACACTGATGACAAAATATTTGTAATACCTTAACAACGTTTTATCACATGATTTTTACGTCATAACCCAAGTGAAAAATCATATGATTATCGCATCATCATTATTTAACAGTGGTTTTTTATTTATGAAAGTGACTGAGCAATGACAAACAGAATTATAGATTAAGACCGCCCAAAAGATAATTGAGAGACTAATAATCACTTTCGTAGAAGGATGAAGAACTAAAAGTTGATAAAATTCAAATTCTTAACCATTCATTTAAAGAGTCAGAATCTATCACACTATTCAGACCAATCAGTACTAAAGAACAATTTATAAATATTAACCAAAAATAATGAAAGCTGGCTACACTGGTTTTCAATGGGAAGAGTCTGAGAAACTACTTAGTATTGAGGGAATGGAGCAATGGCAGGTTCATCTGAGAGATCTACATCATCAAAAGGTTGTGGAGAAATTGAAGAGAGTGCACAGGTCCTGCAGCCACCATACCTGAGCTTTTGATCTCACCCATTTGTCGACCAGCATTTGCACCTTCTGCTACACAGCACACAATTTGGGAAGAAACATGAAAGACAAAACTTATAATTTGTTAGACAATTTATTATCGTATATCATTTTGTGTGTTCAGTTCTGAAAATGTTTTTTAGATGCGTATTCATAAAAGATAAAAATAAATAGAAAACAAAAGTAACTACATACAATATTAGATCAATTTGTTTTTGTTACAATATTAGATCAATTTAATTAAGACAGAACCGTATGTCAAATATATAATTCATGCATTCAATGATAAAAATTAGAATTATTTTTAGTTAATTAGCAATGTAAAAATTGATGCTGTGTTATAGTTTTTTATTTTTAAATCACAAGGTATTTTTTATTAAAGATAATCTACTTGTTCAATAGAAATAGAATTATTATAGATGATACATTTTTATATATAAATATTTAATGTAATTATATATTTAATTGATCAATACACTTTGTGTTTTATGGTGTGATAGTTAGACAAGATCATATCGATGCAAGTGAACAGTGTGAGCTAGGTTTGTATGATGGCTATGATAATGAGGAATTAAGTTTGGTCACTAGCTACTACTACTAGTCAATGGAGAACCTGTTGCTCCAAACTACCTGCGATACTTTATGTTTGAAAGAAAACAAAAAGATTGCTCCTATACTGGGTCCTCATACAGAAACTATCTCATGCTGAAAATTACGTATGATGTTTTTATATCATAACACAACATTATTTTTCATGATCAAGGGAAAAAAAAATAAAAATATTGGATGCCCCCATAGTGTGCAACTACAGACCTTCAGTTTGCAAGACTGAAGTCTCTACGTACCATTGAGCTACAGGGGCAAGAACATTTTGAATCAAAAATTGATTTTTCTATTGGTTCTTCCTTTCCTCCCTTATACTCTCCTCTTTTCATAAAAAAGATGTGTTTCTAATATATAATATTTATAATATATATAATATAAAAATGTTGTCTTTAGTATTGATTTAGATTAAAGTATTCCATTTACAATAAGAAAAAAAATGTACCAAAAACTAAGTATTTCATAAATTTATCCTGACATTTGATATACAAGTTTTTATATTACACATTTTCTTGTTAGATGAATATTGAATCGGATATCGGGAGTTTTTTTTAGATATATTTTTGCTTGAAACATGATCTAATACTAAATATAAATATTTCTTCAAGTAAAAATTCAAATCTTAAGTCATCACCTTATAAATAACTAACCCCTACTAGACTTGATACCTATAAAATACTAAAACACTTGTGTGAACAAGATCCAAAAGTAGTAAAAATGACGGGAGAAAATATTGTATGCATAGTGATGAAGCCGGATTATGTATTAAGATTGAGAAACTGTGGGAATTATGGAAGTGGGGTTAGATTCAGACAAGTTTTTTGAGCTTTAGTCTACTCTATAAGATGATCCAGAATGAAATTCACCAGTTTGAACTACAAAATCCGTGTCCAAGTTCTAAGGAAGATTCTAAAGTGCCCTTTCGACATAGACCCGAAGCCTAAAATACAATTTAAATATGCATTAATGAACTAGTTTAATACATAAATATATACAAAAATACATGTTTAATTAAATTATATTTATAGCCATTTTATTTTACAAGGTGCAAACTCTTTAATTCTGACATAAATAATATTCTTTTAACCACGCGAAATGAATGAGTTAGTCAAAATATGCATAAACATAAATTGATTTAGAAACCATCTGCACATGGGTCACAGTGATTATCAAAACAAAATTTCTCCCAACCCCTTCCTCCCTCTTCCCTGTTGCTCCAAACTATCTGCGATACTTTAAGACATCTAAAACTAGATCACTAAGTTTTATGATGTGTTACGGTTTGCTTTAAAATATGGTACAAGGTTTATCAGAGACCGGCTTATAAGTAAAAATTAAATTTGTCATAAAGGGAGTAAAATGGAAAATAATTAATTTCTTAATTAGAATTAAATTAGAATAACCTGTGCAGATCTTATAATATTTGTTCACTAATTCGCCCACCACATAATGTTTTAATTTTTCCAACTTTGTATAATCTAAAAAGTATAAAAATGAAGATTACGACTTTCAGCCTCCAGTTCCTTTTAATGGAAGAAGTGAGTAAATGTTGATGGGATATCGGTAGCTGACCTTGTCAAAGAATGCTTGGGCCATGATCATTCAAAAATACCCTTAATTGATCTTTAGCTCAACATTTTGTATAATACGTTAATTAATTTTTTAAATTTATGATTACTATCAAATATTTAATTCTTAAAATTGTTAAACAAAAGACATTTTGTTTAGTTGTTGATATTTTTATAAGGTTAAAATATATTTTTAATCTTATAAATATTAAAATAGTGAAAAGTTATCTGGATAAAATTTTAATATATTTTTGGTTCTCATAAAATTAAAATATATTATTTTTTTTCTTGAAGTAAGATTTAAACATTCCAAATTATTTATTACACTTTTTATTATATGTATAATTAATGTAAAAATAATATATTTACATCGATATATATATATATATATATATAATCAATATAAAAACTCATAATTTAAATTTATTTGTATCTACATTCAGACCAAATAATAATAATGTATTTTAATTTTGTAAAGATAAAAAATTTATTAAATTTTTACAAAAATGAATTCCAAAAATTTATATATTTATCAAATAAAAAATTAGCCAAGATACTTCCTGCGATTTTGTTATCACTTTTCTGTTTCAGGCTTCATATTCCGTTAGTTTTGGTTGTAATTAATACTGATCCTGGAACACTTGAATATTAATTCATTTTGACTCTTCAAAAAAATTGTTTTATAAAGATAAATTCTTTAGTATTTTTTGTGTTAATTTTTAAGTAAAGTTAACATTTCAATTTGATAATTAATTTTAAAAGCTGACATTTATTATTATATAAAGTAAAACTTGAAAAAGCAAAACGAATAATACTTAAAAAGTTACACCTATTATTTGCCCTTTTTATAGTTAGGGTAATTTAGAATATTACTCCAACAATTTTGTTGGTTCTCAAGCATCATTGGTTATCTATGGATATCTCATCAAAGTTCTTGGCCTGGCCGGCTTGGAGAGTCAAGTCTTGTATGCAGCCACGAGTCACGACTTTAATTAACACGAAAGAACTAATTATTCACTTCAATGGTTAGTGACTAAAATTAAATATAAGTTTTTTTCCTATTAAACCACGTTTTCTTGAACCACTAGTCCCCCATTTTTGGAAACAAGAATGTGATACACAGAATTGAACAACTAGTTGATCTTAACTACAAATATGCTCAATATGCAAATATGTACATCCCAAAACAGAATTTAAATAAGACTCTCAAATTTGAAAAAAAAAAAAAAAAGAAGATAGCAATAACTACAATGCAAATTGAACAACCTGGCAATACAATGATACAACATCGGTTGTAAGCAACACTAAACAGTGATACTATATGAGGAAAAAGATTGAAGTTTGAACCACACATGATCAAGGAAATGAAAATAGACATGCCGCCATGATCTACAAATCAGCAAAGGAGCAATCACTATCCAAAGTCCCACAACAAATCCAATTGTCGCACTAACAAAAAACTAATTCACTCCATGCCCATGACTTCCTTCATAACTATGAGTTTTCCCATTGGAGCTGCAGTTTATGGGCAGTGGTGGACCACATAGATTGTTGCCAATAAAGCTGGAGGCATCAAAGGTTTGCAATTGTGTTCCTGTTGGAATTTTTCCCTTCAAATGATTATAAGACACGTCTAGCATGCTCAAAAAGCTCAAATTAGAAATGGTTGGAGGGATGTCACCAGAAATTTGATTCCTCGAAAAATCAATGGTTTGTAACGATCCCATATTACCAATACCTTCTGGAATAGGACCAATCAATTGGTTGTGGGACAAGTTCAAAAAGTTCAATCCATTTAGATCTGTGATTTCTCTAGGAATTTCTCCTAATAATTTGTTACTTGACAGATCAATACTTGTTACCAAACCCAGAATGTTTCCATACTCATCTCCTCTTCCTTTTAGCCAAAGTAGCACACTAACTATACCTGATACCGAAGAGTATTCTGTATTATTTGGTGCATGAGAATAGATTTGGGGATATGTACTCCGGTTCACTAGTGTCATGGCACTCAAGTTACTGAAACAGCTGGGTATATTGCCAGACAAACTATTTTTTGCAAGGTCTAAAACCTGAAGAAGACTCATCTGACATATTTCATTTGGAATGTGACCGGAAAAACTGTTTGATCGAAGGCAGAGGATTTTCATATTTGAGAGCTTTTCTCCAACCCATGTTGGAATACATCCTGAAAGATTATTTTCTCCAAGATCCAAGGATATCAATTGGCTAGTCTTCTTCAAACTGGTAGGAAATATTCCCGAAAGCAAGTTGTTACGAATTTCTAATGACTGCAGCTCAGCCAAGGAACCCATGGATGGGGGGAAGTTCCCAACAAAATGGTTGCTTTGTAAATTCACTTCCACTAGAAATGGCCAATTAATCCAACAATCAGGTATTTCTCCTGACAGATTATTTGATGCAAGATTGAGAAATTCTAATTGCATTGGCTTGTCCTGATTGTTACATAAAAAATCTTGCATGGATTCAGAGAATGAATTGGTTGAAAGGTCTAAGTCATACACATCATTTGAAAGATAGGGTAATTTACCACATAAGTGATTTGTGCTTAGATCAACAGTTTGGATAGATATTGGATTTTTTATTGTAGTCACCAGCTCACCATGGATATGATTATGAGAGAGGTTTAAATACAAAACCTGAGAATGTGCTTCCCAGAACCAAGTGGGAATAGAATCTAAAATCCCCGTGTTAGACAGTCCAACATATTGAAGTTTGTTTTGTGACTGAATCCACGATGGAAAGTTGGGACCTATCTGCCATGATGTCACATCCAAATAGATAAGTTGAAAATTAGGAATCCAATGAGGACCGACTTTTAAAGTGAAATTGTTCCCTGATGCATCAAACGCCTTCAAACTTGTAAGATTTGCAAGACCATCTTCGTTGACAACTCCTTGAAAATTATTGTCATTAATAAAAAGCGATGACAATTTAGAGAGTGATCCAAGACTTTCAAATGGATTTCCACTGAATTTATTAATAGAGAGATCGAGATATGTTAAATCTATCTCCCTTGAGTTGCGGAGATTTCCCAAAAAAGTCGGAATTGTTCCTTCAAGTTGATTATATGACAAATCAAGTCCAACAAGAGAAGTCATATTTCCCAAAGAAGTTGGAATGGTTCCTTCAAGTTGATTATGTGACAAATCAAGTTCGACAAGAGAAGTCAAATTTCCTAGGGCATCAGAAATAGTCCCATGCAAGTTGTTGTAACTTAGGACCAGATACTTGAGACGATGAAGACCGTATAAGCAATTAGGTATAGAAGATGAAAATGAATTGAAAGACAAGTCAAGATTTTGAAGAAGTGAGAGGTTTCGAATACCACAAGGAATCGGACCTTGGATTTCATAATTACCAGATAATTCAAGAGAAACAAGTTTCTCCAATTTGAATATCCACTTGGGGACAAAAGAAATGGCAGGGGAATAATGAGTATCGGAAAGATGGAGAGTTTGCAGAGATGAGAAGTTGAGCAAGGATGGTTCATTATAGTGAGGGAGTGTGCAGTGTGACAAATATAGGTGGGTCAAAGAAGGAAGAGATTGGAGAGTGTGTAGCCAATGAAATGCTTTGGATAGGTTTGCATTACTCAAATCAAGATATTCAAGCTTCCACATACTTGATACCCATTCTACATTTTCAGCTAACAGAGGTTCGACATCAGAATAACCTCCAAGGCAAAGATAGAGCAAATTGGAGAGATTCCCAATCTGAGATGGAATCTTCCCATGGAATCGAGTATAAGAGAGGTCGAGGTGAGTCAAGATATTGAAGGGATTGCCATACCTTTTCCAAGTAAATAATTGCCGCTCAAGTCAAGATATTCAAGCTTAGAGAGATTCCCGATCTGAGAGGGTACTGTTCCGTTGGCAACATATCTCATGTCAAGATACACCAAATTTGAGAGATTCCCAATCTGAGGAGGAATCTTCCCACGGAATCCAGTATGAGAGAGGTTGAGGTGAGTCAAGGAAGTCATTGTCCCAAGGAAAGAAGGAATTGACATACCTTCTCCAAGAAATCTATTGCCGCTCAAGTCCAAGTAATTCAAATGCTTTAAATCAGCCAAACAAGGACTTATCTCTCCACCAAAGCTCCATCTCTGGTAAGCTTCCCAATCGAAGTGATAGTTGCCATCATAGAAAGCAGAAGGTGAAGTGTTGAGGTGAAGCTGAAGAAGATGGGAAGTGACGTTGTGGCAGAGGACTCCATACCAGTGGCAACAGTTGGTATGATTATGATTCCAAGACCAAAGCCTATTGGAAGGATCTATGAGATTATTCTTAAACTTCAAAAGTGTCTCACGCTCACTTGGGATGCACACACTCTCTCTGCATGGTAAGCTCAACAAC
>NC_038252.2:34871225-34874056 GCF_000004515.6 Glycine max
GGTTCTGCATATAAATCATCAAACTTCTATTTTTTATACTGCTGCCCTGCCTGTTTTTTTCTTCACTTTCATTATTTTTTACCTTTTTTATTATTGTGCCAAATACTAAAATATTCTTCCATTCTTTTTTTACGCTGGCCTCTTTAAATTATCGATTTAATTATCCAATTCTCCCGAATTAATTCTTAGAATACGAATTTTTTTGTATTTACTGTATCTATCTCCCTTTTTAAAATTCCTATATACACTAAATTCTTTTAGGTACAGTTTTTTTTTACAAAAATAAATAAGAATTATTTTATTTTAATTTACTCTATAATACTGCTTAAGTGAAAATTTGGTGTCATTAAACTTCAAATTTTAACTATTATTTAATCAATCTTTCCGTTAAACTTTTGTTACGTACAGAAGTCCAGCATTTTTTTAAGAAAAACATCAAGTCTTTTATTTCATCAAATTTAATATTAAATTATCAAATTTTCAATATTCAAACTAAAAATAATGTAAAAGAAAATTGTCTTCTAAATCATAGCTTACACCATCAAGTCAATCTCAAGGTTTTCCATTTTTTCATCTTGAACCTTTGGACACTCCACAAAGTCCAGCCATGATGTTAAGGTCTGACTTCTTCAACTTGAACCATAGGTCACTGCATTACCTTCATATCAAGTTCCCTGTCATTGACAACAAATGTTGCGAGTTAAGTCAAGCAAGGAAAAAAAATATTATTGATGAATAAATCAATTATAGGAAAAGAGTTTACTTTAAAGACTATTTTGGTTAAAAAATCTATAAAAAAAATTATTTCATTCCAAGCTAGCTATTTAATTTTGATCAATTTTTCAATTCACAAAATAATATTCTTCTTATATGTGAAAAAGACCAATTAATCTTCATTGTCATTAATGATTGTTGTGTTGTCTATTTCTAATTGTTTTTTTAATCATAATATTATTTTCTTTTTATTAAAAATTAATTAGTGAGATACAAAGAAGTTTAACTTGATCTATCATAATTATTGAGATCATAGTTTTTCCTTTTATAAGTCTTGGTCCAAATTTCTCCATGTATTGTAAATCATATTTAACTTAAAAAGTAAATTAGAAGATCTACAAAGAAGTGTGACATGTTTTTTAAATTATAAAATTATGGTCCTAGCTATTTATTGTTAGACCACAAGTTTTCATATATTAAAGTTTTTGTCTAAATTTCATTTATGGTGATAGTTTAAGAATAGTGATAGAAGACAAAAATAAATATTCAATTTATTGAAATATCATACTCAATTAATTGATGAATACATCAATTATAGGAAAATGGTGTACTTTAAAGACTATTTCTATTAAAAAATCTATAAAAAAATTATTTCCTTCCAATCTAATTATTTAATTTTAATCAATTTTTCAGTTCACAAAATAATATTCTCTTATATATGAAAAAAAGACTAGATTTAATTATCATCAATTGGAAAAGTTATTGTGTCATGTATTTATAATTGTATTCTAACTTGAATATTATTTTATTTATCATATAAAAATTAATTAGTTATATAAAAGAAGTAAAAAGAATATTAACTTTTTTCTCAAAAAAAAATCAGTATCATATTTTATATGTTTTACAAGTTATCAACTTAAATAAGAGGAGAAACATAATTTTAATTTCCATTTTACTTTTTAAATAATTGCAAGTGCCAAATTTAAATAATCATGAGAATACTCACGTTCAACATAATATTCTCAAAAAAAAATCCATACGATAACTTAAACCATCTATAAAGAAATATAATTTATTCTTGTACCAAATACTAAAACAAGAAACATTTTTTTATTTTAGTTTACCGTATAGAATTGTTTAAATCAATGAAATTTTTATTTTAAGAAAATATTAATGATTTTTTTAAAACTTTAAGTAATTTACATCAAAGATAATTAAATTTGGCTTAATTAGTCTTCAAATTTTAACTATTCTTTAAATCAATCCTTTCGTTAAACCCTGTACGTGTTAAGTAAACAACAAAAAGTCTTGTCTTATAAAATTCAAACATTCTATTACATGCGGTTTGAACCCATGATTAATTTTAAACTATCAAATTTTAATTATTCAAAATAAAAGAAATGAAAACAAAATTGTCTCCTAGACAAACCACTGGCCACTCCACCAAATCCATATCAAGGTCCCCACTTTTCCAACTTGAACCATAGACTACTCCATCAAGTCTATGTCAAGGTCCTCCACATGCAATGTTATATGATGTGATTTTTTTCCCATTCAATGTTATATTTAGCTACACATCAAAATTAATTTTATACAAAAAAATTTGCATATAGGTTGTTTTTAGTGAATCAAATTCTTTTTTAATTCAAATAGGGACATTAGTTTTCGTATCCGTTAAGAATAATTGATACCTAATTTAAATAATTGTATTAAATTCTAATTATAAAAAAAATTCCGTATTCATTATCATAAAAATATTTAACAATTTAATCATTAATTTCGTATTATAATTGATACTTGACAACTAATATTTATTGCACTTAATTTCATTTGATAATAACTGATATTTCTTCAATCGCGTATCATTTGTGGCAAAACGAACATCCAATATCATTGGAGAACAATGTTGATGTAACGATTAATTCATTGAGAATCACATGAATGCATTAAATTCAGGATATTAAATTTACAAATAATTTTATGTTTTTCAATTATATTTTAACAATAATTAAGAAATAAATCTAAATCGTTCTACATTTACATTTGTTTATAGGTATTTGGGATATTGGAGATGCTATATGCGAATCTAAATTTTGCTTAACACAAAAATGTGGTAT
>NC_038252.2:34875433-34879616 GCF_000004515.6 Glycine max
TAATTATAAAAAAAATCCGTATCATATCATAAAATATTTAACAATTTAATCATTAATTTCGTATTATAATTGATACTTGACAACTAATATTTATTGCACTTAATTTCATTTGATAATAACTGATATTTCTTCAATCGCGTATCATTTGTGGCAAAACGAACATCCAATATCATTGGAGAACAATGTTGATGTAACGATTAATTCATTGAGAATCACATGAATGCATTAAATTCAGGATATTAAATTTACAAATAATTTTATGTTTTTCAATTATATTTTAACAATAATTAAGAAATAAATCTAAATCGTTCTACATTTACATTTGTTTATAGGTATTTGGGATATTGGAGATGCTATATGCGAATCTAAATTTTGCTTAACACAAAAATGTGGTATGCAAGGAAAAATCACATTGAAATATTTTTATCTGCCACTCCAAATTTTAAAAGATTTGTTTCAAAATAAGGATATGAAGAACAAATTATTGATTTTAGAGAACATTTCCTCCATGATGTTTTCCTTTCCTTTAGGTGAAAAACAAAAAGACATTTCCAAAAATAATGAAAGTGCATCTTATATAATGTTGTTTATATAGAGAAGTCTTTGAAAATATAAGTCAAGTACTATTACAACAAACTATTCTGTATCATATATCTCTTATATATTTTCATATAAAACATTTATTAATTTTTTATTTATTTCTTAGTAACATGTACATGAAAGTCAAACCAAACCGAATCGAGGATTTATGTGGCATTTAACTTTTATCACTTTTTGCCCTAAAAGATCACACTCTAATCATGTACCAAAATTTTGTGGCGTACAAGAAAACTCTTCTATTTGGGAACAGTCGATCTTTAATTGAACCTCTTTTGGCAAATGGAACTAGCTTTGGTGTTTTGAAAATCTCACTCACATATTTCCAAATGTTACAAAAGAATTTGATTCAGTGGTTTTTACGAATTCCTTGCTAGCCTTTTTTACCAAGTCAGGGAATTTGCATTGTTGTGCATGATGGCTGCCACAAGGACCCTTGTACCAACCCATTAGTGCAAGTGGTTTTTCTTATGAGAATTGAGAAACAAATTATATATGTGTTTTATTAAGGGAATTCTATTATTTTTAATTTTGAACTTGTAATGTTTTTTTGTTTCCCTCACAGAACAAGTGATGAAACTCTTGATGATCGACGCCATACGTACGCCTACTTTGATGCTCTTTTTTCACACCACTTTTATCTTAATGGTATCTCAAGTTGACAATCATAAATTAAAATAGCTAACTATAGTTGATTAGTAGAGACAAACAGCTCAAAGATAAAGATCTTTAATCCATCATTTTTTTTTTCCTTTTCTTTTCTATGAACTGTCATTTCTTATCTCTACATGGAATGTCTAGAAGTTGAAAATTACTTGAGCTTTCTTTACCTACTGCTTTCCATTTTGGCGAACTGCTTTTCTTTCTCATAATGAACTTTCCACTTCCAATGATGGTTGAACATTAATAATTCTTCATCTATTTTGTCTAAAATTTCCACTCACTTTTGGTGAGTGGTGTGAATGTCATGCAGACAAATGATGTCCAAGCTCCACTTTTTCCATTCATTACAAGTTGTAAGCAGAATGTAGAATGTACGTATAATAAAATAATGAGAATGGCAAACTGCTAGTACTACTTAATTAGAACAAAAGTATCAAAATTAAAACGAAAATAACTTTGATGCTGTTAATATATGAGTTTAATTTGATAGATAGTGTAAAAATTTAAATTGTTAATTAATTAGAAATCACCAAATGATTTGTAAAACAATTAGTAAAAAAGTTATAGGAAATATATATAATTAATTAATTGCAAATGAAAGTGTATTTAAATTAAATTCTTAATTAACATATCCTTATTGTGATATTTTGTATATTTTTTATTTAATTGAGACAGTGGAATGAGACCGCACTATAATTTTTCATCACGGGTGTGTTGTCTAATATAATAGGGATGGTTGGTGAGGAATTTTGGAATGTTAGTTGGTTTTAGACTATATATCCTCTTGTTCAGTTTTCACATTCTCATTAGAGTTAAGTTGCTTTTGGGGAAGAACTAATGTCTTGAAATTCCCTCTTCACCAGAAGCAGTTTATTGTGTCTTTATCGAAGTCATCTTCTCCAGAGACTTGCCTTTAACTTTGAAGATAGGAAATAGATCAGTCAAACATTGTTTCAGTTTATTTTTTTTTTTGAAGGACATGTGATATACAAAGACTTGTTACAACTCACAACCTTTGGAATTTCTCTATGCCTGGTTAACCCACAATTTCTGGCGCCTGTTGCGGTTAGGAACATAGGCTAGCAAAAACACTAATCATTTCAAGAGAAATGTTAACACACTTTTCTAATATATTATTTTTTATATTAAAATTTATTTAAATAAAAAATTCAGCTGATCTCATATTTTATTTAGCAAATTTTTCTCATATATTAAGTCTTAGGTTTTTAAAATTATAAAGCTAAAACAAAAATGTTTTACTAAATGTATTTTAAAGTAAATTTTACACACAAAAAATATTATGATTTTATAAAAATTGTTTGGTCAAGGGAGACATATTGAGCCCTCCTAACTATAAGCTACCCTGAGGTTTCTATCTTTCTTTTTCCCACTTAATTTTTGACTTTGGCAGCAAGGGTTAAACCTACCACATCTACATGACTATGTCTTACTTTCCAATAAGTTACACCTAAATAGCTAACATATTCCTCTTGCTCACGCACACTATCTTTCGTAAACTTTTCACGATCATCTTTATATTATCAAATTCATTTAATTAAATATACAATTATCTTAATATTATAAGCAACTCTCTGTATAATCATGTAGTGTTTCTAAATTGAATGAGCCTAAATCACACACTCCTGAAAAAAGGATAAAAACATATTTAATTTCATTTAGTGTTTAATAGTGTTTTGGTCTATTTTTTTTGTTTTTTTATAGTTATTTCTTTTCAAATTTGATGACAACATTGTCATTGGGTCCTTCTACCCTTCACATCAGCAAATTGGACACTAAAGAGACTCGGTCAGAAACAAATAACTACTAGGGGTACAATAACATGAGAGGATTTAACACTTTTGGAGTAGGAAAATGTACTTTAAGAAAAGAACCACGAGAAATAGTATATAACTCTTTAGTGGACAATTGGTGTTGTACAAAATTGAAATGATCCAGACTAAGTCAACAAACTGGTCTTCTTCATTGAACTCACAGTGAAACCACAGAATTTATTTTCATCTACTAGTTTCCTTCCCAATTCCCATGTTTTCTAAAACATAACACACTACAGAACCTTCTAATAAATTAAAACAAAAAAACCAATATTTTACATGTAGCACCACAACCTAACAATTTCTACCTACAACTTTTTCTATAGACTATAATATAATCTATCTCCACTCATTCATTCATCAAGATTGAGAAATGGATTCAAATGTTTGTCTACCACACTTGCTAGTGTTAGCAATAACATTGGTATTGGTTAGTCACGCAATGGGAGATTCAGCTCAAGACAAACAGAGATGTGCAGAATCCCTGACAGGTGTTGCAACGTGTCTGCCATATTCTCAAAGATTGTTGCAGTGGTCTCACACAAGCCATGAAGACCAACAAGAAGTGTGTCTGCCTTATTCTCAAAGACAGGGATGATCCTGATCTTGGCTTGAAGACTAACATGACAATTGCTGTTGGTCTCCCTTCTCTTTGCAAAACACCTGATAATCTCTCACAGTGTTCTGGTACGTTCAATTTCTAATTAAGCCTTCCTTTTTCTTAAAGAACACTACACTACAGTGTTATGTTTCCATTTTCTATGCAATGAATGATCTATCAGTCTTGTTAGTTGTCATATAACAACTTATGTTTTTACATTCAGTTGAAGGAAGTTCCCAGAAGGAACAGATGAAACGGCCTCAGCTAAGAATAGTGAATCTTATATCGGGAAGAGATTCTTAGAAAGTTTGGTTGCAGTTGCAGGGCTTCTAATTTGGCTTTCATGAGCTTAACTCATATACTACCTATATATTACCATTTTCATATCACGTTGAACTGTAAACCATTGATTAGTTGATACTGTAAAAAATATCTACACTCTTGAGTGTACTAAATCTCTGACCGACTCCCCATAGATCTTATTGCAAAC